>NW_023270921.1:6253709-6337170 GCF_011800145.1 Mirounga leonina
AAGGAAGGAAGGAAGGATGGAAGGGAGGGAGTCAGGGAGGGAGGAAGGAAGGAAGGATGGAAGGGAGGGAGTCAGGGAGGGATGGGGGAAAGAAGGAAGGCAGGGAGGAAGGAAAGGAGGGAGAGAGATCATTTCCCCACAGGCTCAGGAGACAGCAGAGCAGGGCAGGACAGGGAAACCCACACTGGATCACCTTCATTGCCCGGGCCCATGGAAACGCTGAAGTGGGTCCAGACGGGGAGGACGTGAGCCCAGCCATGCTTACTGAGGCAGGAGCCGCCGCCAGCAGATGCTGGGAGCACAGGGCACGTGGGCCACACAGGCCTGGGAGGGCTAATGCGTCAGGAAACTGGAGGAACACCTTGTTTCTCTGCAGGCAAGGCTGCTGCCCTGGCTGACATCCCACCGGCCGTCCCGCCCACTCTCCTTTCTGAAATAATTCTCGCCAGGCTCTGATCCCCCTCCATGGCCAGCATTGCCCGCCCCCCCCCCCCCGCCCCACTCCCCCACGCTTGGGTCACACAGGGAGCTGGACGGGATCTCCAGCAGATGCCTTCGATGCATCAAGGGCAAGAAGAAGGAGGACCCAGGAGGGCCCAGCAGCCTTGAACTTGGAGATGGGCCCTCATACCAGAGTTAGCCCAAACTCAGGTCCCCAAGAGCCTGCAAGCCCCAGGACCTGCTCCCTTCCCTCTCACAGACCCTGGCTGAGGGTCAGGAGCCATGGTGCTGGTTCTGGACCTGATACCAACCGGCCAAACCCCAGCAAACTGCTTTCCCTTGGGGAATTTCAGTTTCCTCATTCGTGAAAATGAAATTAAAATAGGAGCCCTCTCTACCTCACAGAGCTATCGTGAGGTTGCAATGCTCTTAGATTGGGTTAGTGTTTTGGAAATTTTAGAGTGATCACATGATGGACATTAATAATAATTAAAATGATCATCACCAACTCAACAGTATGAAAGCTATTATTTAAGTAAGTCCTTATGTGCCCAGCCCACTGTGCTAAGAGCTTTACCTATATCGTTTCACTTAACCTCATAGCAATCTCCATGAGGGACATACTACGATTATCTCCATTACACGGATGCGAAGATTGAGGCTCAAAGAACATAGGTGACTTGTCTAAGACTCCTGACTCGTAAGCTGCTATGCCATGATTCAACCATGGTTTTTTGAATACAGGACTTTGTTCTTAGCCACCACTGTATTCTGGAGTTACAAGGGCACAGTGTCGTCTGTGACCTCCTGAAGTGGAAGAGACCATGAGTGAAGGTAGGAGAGGGGCCACCTTTAATGAATCCTGTTGGTCCTTACACAGAGCTAGGTCATTTTGTGGTATCCCATTCTCGTCCATATCACTATATGGACTTCCAAGGCAGATATTAATCTCCCCATTTTATAGGTGACACAGCAGAGGCTCAGACACCTAAGTCCCTTGCCCAAAGTCACATTGTCAGTGTGGGAGCTGAGACTACGATCAGTCTTTCTTCCTCACAGTCCGACTCATTTCTTCCTTTAATGTCCAGCCAAATGGCCTCCAGTTCTGGCCTGAACATTTCTAAGGATGGAGGGGGCAGGAGTGACCTTAGGACGAATGTCTCAGGGAAGTCTTCTTGGAGGTGGAGGCAGGAAGGAAGCTGGGTCTTGCAGGAGAGTTGAAATCCAGGTGGTCTTGGGTCAGAGCCCACTCTGGTCTTTCTGCTCCCTCAGGAAAGGGAGCAGCCAGAGTCCCTTCTCTCTGCCTGGAGATCCGGAGGTAAGAGGCCTGTGGAGCTGCCAGGTTATTAGTGGATTAGGGCTTCCTTTTAAAGCTTCCTCCTAGTACCGCCAAAGGATTATAAGCATCTTCAGACAATTACCCCCGTCCTTCTGCAATTATACCGCCTCTCTTGAGTGCCCCCTGGCAGTTTTAAGGATGGGTCATGGCATCTTCTGCCTTGGGCACCCACCACCTGGGGTGGGTGGGCACTGGTGCCATTTCTCTAAAGCCTGAGTACCAGCTGAGCAGGGCAAAGTGTCATCCTTGGCAGAGAGATGAGGTGAGCAGTGGCCGGCAGCTCAAGCTTCCTGCCATCAGGAGAGAACATATATGGGCAGGAAAGTGTCGGGCAGGGCTCATGATTGGGACTCCGCCAGCAATAGCTGGTCCACAACTCACCAAGAGAGCCCGGAGCTACTGCCACTGTCCTCACCACAAGGTCTCAGCTGCGCATAACCAGCAGGGCCGGTCAAGATTATTGTGGCGATAATCTTGTGGAGACTCCGAAGCCCAGAGATGGCAAGCAGCTTGTCCAAGGTCACACAGCCCGTTGGTACAAAGCTCGAGCTGGAACCCAGGGCTTTTGCCCCCCAGTACAGCTGCCACACGCTGTCCTGTTTTGTATGGGTTACTTCATTTCGTCCTCTGAACAACCCTATGAAGTTCATACTTTCCTTACCTCTGCTTCACAGATGAGGAAACTAAGGCACAATGAGTTTAAGTGACTTGTCACAGTCTTAGGCCCGTGGGTGGAGGAGCCGAGGTTTGAACCCCAGGAGGTCTGGGCTCATGCTTTCAACCACCTTCTGTGCTGCCTTGTCTCCATGGAAACAAGGCAGCAGGCTGTGTTCTTCCACCCACCTAGGGCTGGAAAAAGGTTGTTCAAGCTCTGGAGGATGGTGGAGGATTCTGCCAAGCCATATTTCACCCCCTCCCGTACACTTAGGGAGACCTGGGACCCACTACTGATCCAGCCCCTCCTGCATCTGTGGCTTGGGGAGAGCTACCTTCCCTCCTCCCCAGGCCATTTGCTACCGGGGGCCTTTCCAACTCTAATGAACACGCTCTGAGCCTCTAAGGTGGGGATGAGGGTGTGAATCTGGCTTGTCAGATGCACCCTGCCCCTGGCCGTGTCTATAACGTTGAGGCAGAGGAACCCCTGGCCACTGTAGGAGCTGACAGTGGTCACTGGACCAAAGACAAGATGCCTGCTCTTTAGGCCTGTGGGAGAAGGTAGACAGAGCAGGAGGCTGGGCGGGATACCATCCACGCCCCCTCTCACTTCCACAGGGACCAGCATAGGAGGGCAATGGTGTGGGAGCAAGACACACAGGCTCACACGTGCCTCACACATGCACTCATGCACGGTCACCCCCCCCCAAAGGGGTGATATATGCACATGGTATCTCCACACCATGTTCTTACGCAAATACGCACATGGATATAATCACACATCCGCACACACGTGCACACATATGCATGCCCTCAGATACCTACATATCCATGCATGGGGCATACAGCAGTACACCCTTCCACACACACACACACACACACACACACCTCACTCGGGCGTGCCTACCTTTCACATGTGGACACATGTATCAGATTTGCACACAGAGCTACAGTCCCACCTGGAAACATCCAAGCACACATATTCCCTTCCTTACATACAGGTTAAAAGCATGTTCTTTTCTCCATTTTCTTTTGCTCACATACCTACACTTTAAAATCTCTCCTGCACGCACACATTCTCTCCTACAGGCATATCCACTCTTGCACACCCTCTGTCACACACCTACGTATAGACGGAACTACTTTCTGTCCTCCTTCCTCTTCCCCATCTCTTTCTCTTTCATACCCACCCACACAGTAATTCTAGCTTCTCTCCTCCCTCCCTCTCTCTCTCTCACCCACACAGTTTGTTTCCTGGTTCCCCACAGGCTGGGCTATAGCCACTTTTCTAGCACATGTACTCATCAGGCAGGCAGTAGCTTACCTGGTGCCAATCCCCAGGACCCCCTCCATGTGTCCCACCTCCACTTGTGACAGCCCCAGCGCAAGATCCGCACAGGGCCAGAGGGATTCTCTGCAGACCCTGAGGCCCACCAGAGGGATGGGAGCAGCCAGGGAGGGTTTGCCCCCCGTCACCTGACCTCCTGCATGCTGAGCCCACCCGCTGGGGACAGGGTATGTCCCAAGCACAGGCCACCTGCAGCTCTGGGTTTCACAGGTCCTCTGCTGGGGTGGGCTCACATCAGCACACTTCTAGCTTCCTCTAGCAGAAATCTAAACACAGAACCTTGATATGAAAGACAAATGAAAGTGGAACCACCCTTCACCCTGGTTGAAGGGGTGGGGTACTTGGAACCCAGGGAAACTTTGGTGAAAACCCAGGCCAACGCTTTTCCAAGTGTAGTTTTTTTTTTTCAAAATTGGTGGGAGTGTGAAGGGTGCTTGTTATCAGTACTGTTTCCAAGCCCACTGGCTCCTCACCACTGGGAGGGTGTGCTAGAATGTGGGCGTCTCGACCGGTACCAGCATCCGCACTTGACTCTGAGGCACACTGACCACTGCCATGGGGCTCTGCTAGCCCAATCTGAATGGCATTTAGTTCAATGAAAAGATGGGGAACTGAGACCCAGGAGCCGCACAGCCTCCCTGCCCTGGCTGCTCCTGACCCACCCGTTAAGCCCGGGGATGGCCCCAGGCCAGCGGGGAGGTGGCAAGCTTCCTCGGTCCCCATCTGTCTGAGTCCTGTCAAGGTAGACAGTTATGCTAGTCACCAGGGCTGAGAAGGGGGAGGGAAGATGGGCCTGAGGGGTACTGCATCTGGGTCAGAAAGGAAAGGGGCTGGGGAGGTGGGGATGGTATCAGTTCTGGGGACAGAATCACAAAGACACATTTAAGACAGGGGTGGTTGGTGGGAATTGAGAAAAAAGATGGGGAGACAGGAAGAACTGGGTGAAATGAAAGCAGAGGATTTTAGGGACTGACCTGGAGATACAAAAAAGGAGGAGGAAACAGAGAGGCACAACGAGGTAGCAGAGTGCGGCACAAGGGAAGAAAGCGGGAGAACAGGGGGACCGCCGGGATCCCTGGGCCGAGCCCGCAGGGAAGGGAGTCGCCCCACGGGGGGGGGGGGGGGCGGGGGGGGGCGGCGGGCGGGGCGGCGCTAGGGCCCCGGGGAGCGGGCGGCAGGAGCGCGGCTGGCCCTCCCGCCCGCCCAGCCCTCCCGGCTCCCGGCTCCGGGTCCCCGAGCAGCCCGCTAGGAGGTGGTGGCGGCGGCGGCGGCGGCGACGCGGAGGGGGCGCCCGGGGCGGAGCAGGGACGGCGGGGGTCTCGGGGCGGGGCGCACTGACCGACGCGGCCAGGTGCACAGAGGCGGCGGCGCCGGTGAGCTCGGGGACCGCGCGCGGCGGCAGGAGGTGAGTGAGGGGCGCTGGCGGGGCAGGGGTGCCGGCGCCCGGCGAGCCTCGCCCCTTCCCACCTGTGCTGTTCCCCGCGCCGCCCAGGTGGAGGTGGTACATCTGGGCTCCGGTCCCCGCGCACAGGGTGACCTTGGCCGAGTCGCTGCTACACGGTGGACCTCAGTTTCCCCATCTGTACGGTGGCGGGGGGGGGGGGGGGGGGAAGTGCTGGGGAAAGCTGGAATCTCTCGAGCAGCCCCGGAGCGGGAGGACGCCACGACGCGGGGAAGCTACTTCCCGGGGCTGCGCGGGGGGCCCGGCGCTCGAGCCCCAACCCGCGAGCGCCTCGGGGGGCCGGCGCAGCCCGGGCTGACGGGTGGGCACCCGCCGGAGGGCTCTGCGGGCCGCTAGCCGGCTCCGGGAAAGGCGGGCCGGGCTCGCGCCGGGGTGACCAACATGGGCGCCCGTGGGGTGGCAGAACGGCGTGTGCTGGCCTCGCGTCCCCCTTGCCGCGGGCGGGGCGGCGGCGCCGGGCTCTGGCGGGGCGGGCGACGCATGCGGGACGCGGCACCTTCCGACCGCGGGGAGCACGGGCCGAGCCCCCTGGGCAGATCGAGGCCCTTCCTGAGCGCCTAGGGGCAGAGGAGGAACTGTCCTAAGGGCTCTACGGCAGAGTCGCACAACACCCTGACTGCTACCCCGTTTGCAAGGTGAGAGCCATGGAGGTGAAGTGAGGGGAGGGTGGGGCTCCTTCCGAAGCCCTACACTGCGGAATCAGGGGCTCTAAGCAACCCCTGACAAGACCTCTCTGAGGACTCTGGGGCAAGGGTCTCCCTTTCTCCCTACCGCCACCCCCAAGTTATGGGCTTACTCTGGATTGGGACAGGGACCCCCGAGTTCCTGGTCTCGGTTGTCTACAAGGAACAAGAGTGAGCAGGGAAGCACCAGACACCCCACTCCCCACCCTATCCTGAGTGACAAGTGACACTGGAATAAACCAACTTGCTGTGTGATCTGGACGCAAGCCCTGTCCTTGCTGGCTTCCAGTGACAGAGTGGGCAGAGGACCCCCGAGGGGACAACTGCATTGGAGACAGCAGGGACTGGGTGGGTGAAGGGGGCAGTCTGAGGGTGCCCCGCCCCTGTCATGATGCAAGGCCTAGGATGAGAGCAGATGCTGATCAGAGGGACTAGGGTATGCTGGGGTAAGAGACTGGAAGTCTTGCTGGTGCCCACCAGCCTGTCACCAACCCCATGCCTGCCCCCCCCATCCTGTGCTGGGGGGCAGAGCCACAAACAAACCTCGGTATTACCTCAGGCAGTGGGATGGGGCTCCTTGAGGGAGTTGAAAATACCCTTTGGAGTGGGGTCCCCTCCTTCTGTCTCTATGTGAGATCTTGGTTTGGCTCTTCCTCCTCTCTGGTCCTCAATTTCCCCATCTGTACAACAAGGGGAATGGACTAGAATCACTGTAGTTTGATATTCAGAGAACTTCCGAAAGGCAAGGTTTTTGCTGCCGTGCTGCCCCAGCTCCCACTTTTTTCAGGGTGGCCCCCACTTTGCAAGCTGTGGGCTAGCTCCCCCCATCTCCCAAGCTAGCACCTAAATTAAGCTGTGGTTGGAATCAGCACTTATGGTTAAAAATAAGACCTTTAACCCCTTCCCTCTCTTATTGGCTGTTGCCCTTCCCCTAAGGTGAAAAAAAGGACAAAACCCTGTGGCATTCAGGTGCCCACTCCCTAGCTGATCCCCAGCTTCTTCAGTCAGCATTTTATCTACTCTCCCCATTCTAGAGTCAGGGAGACTGAGGCTGGGGAGGGGATGAGCTCTGCCCCGGGTAGTTCTGTGAGTAGAAGGCAGCAGAGCCCCCCCTCCTTAGGACAGAGCAGCTCCTTGATAAGGGAGGGGGCCCAGTGACAGAGGACCATCTGGAGAGATGGGAGAAGCACAGGAGGAACAGTCTCTATGTGTCCTTTTCCCCCTATCTCCATGGTTGACACATGTCACCCTGAGCCTAGGAGTCCCTCCACCTGCCGCGCTGCTGTCCCATGGGCCTGGCCTGGGAGGCACCTTTTCCTTCAGGGCAGCTCCCAGGCTTCCAGACATGAGCTCATCAGAGCTGCTGATGCCAGGAAGGGAGGGACCGAGGCCGGGAAGCAGGCAGGGCTGCCCAGCTCGGGGCACTGCAGGCCCCCAGGGAAGTGGAAAGGTGCCTCCATTGTGGAGGATTTGTAGGCTCTGGCCCTCACTGTTGTGTGGAGGCAGGGACAAGCTTGGCCAGCAGAGGGTCAACGGGGGTGGGGATGAGGATGGCCAAGTGCCCTCGGCTGCAGGGCAGGGACCTGGGTGTTAAGCTGATCTCTGCTGCTTGCTTGCTGTGTGACCTTGGGTGAAACCCTTGCTCTTTATGGACCTCAGTGTCCCTGGCTAGCTACAGGATGAGGTGGGTCCTTAGGCACTAGGGTTACAGTAATGAACAAGAGAGATGGATCCCTGTCCTCAAGGAGCTTGCATTTTGATTGGAGAAATAGACAAGAAAAAGGAGGGCAGAGAAAAACACAAAATATTTTCAGATAGAATATATATATATATATGCCATGCTGCTAAGATGGAGAACAATTTGGAGGGGATACTTTGTGTTGGTGGTTAAGGAAGGCCTCTCTTACTCCATTGGAGTGGAGACCTGAATATTATTTGGAAGAGTGGTCATGGCTGGCTTCATGGAGGAGGCATGTCCAGGACCTGGGTCTAGAAGAATGAGAGGGATTTGGTTGGGAGGAAGGGTATTTCAGAGGACAATAAATGGTTTAAACTAGGAGCTGGGGTGGGAGTACGGTTGGGGGCGGCCATTGGCTATAGATTATGAAAATGCCTTCATCCCCCATGGCTTCAGGCTGCAGACCCAAAGGAGCCCCAGGCCTGTGATCTGGTCAGAGGAGTGGCTGGGCTTTGCTGAGTTAGGCCTGCGTGTATGTGTGTGAGCTCATAGTCCTTTGTGAACTGTCCCTGGACACTGGGGCTCAGTCTCTACCTAGTGTGGCCAGAGGAGGAATCAGTGTGGGGACAGCCTCCAGGGCCTGTAATTCCAGAGGCTTACAAAAGCCCTCTCTCTCCAGAATGAAATCTTAACCAACTGGCCACTGCCTGAAATTCCACCATCCTAGCTTCATCTTTTCCACTTGGTGAGGCAGGATAGTATAGGTCTGTGGCAACCCTCTACTCCCCCGCTCAGCCTCCCAGGCCCACTGCAGGTGAAGCAAAGTTCAGTCTACTCCTGTGTGACCAGCTTCCTGCGTGGCTAACCCGCAGATTCTGTGGCTGGACCCCTGGGTCCTCCTGGCTAGCTGGGAGATCTGAAGCATATTATATAACCTCTCTGGGCTTGCGTTTCCTCATCTATAAATAGAAATAATAATAAACCCTATCTTTACTGTTGTTTTGAAGTTAAATGATGATAAATGCTAAAAGAGATAACTCTTACTTCTTAAATAGTATTGTCGTGTTTTGATCTGTTAAAATAGCAAGGCTTTGAGGAGATGGACCCTAGCTCAAGACTCACATCTTGAGCTTTTTGATGTTTGGCCAGGAACAGGTTTTGATGGCGGGAGGATGGGCACAGCGCAGTGGGAAAGGGCCTGGACTGCACTTCAGGAACAAATACTTGAACCTCTAGTCTTAGCTAACTGGCTGGTGGTCTGGGACAAATCATTTGTTTCCTCTGGGGCTCAGGCTTCGGTTCTGAGCTGTGATGAAATGGGGTAGGAAGGATGTGAGAGGATCATGGAAGTGAAAGATCTCAGCAGACACTAAAAACTTGGGGCCAGCTAGGAAAGGGCAGGCTAGATGAGCCCCACAGACAAGAGAGTAGGCTGACCTGAGACTCACACATCTAATCTTCTGGAATAAAATCTCTTGGAGACTAAGAGTGTTCGAGAGATAAAAACCAAAGTTCTTGAAAAAAAGTTAATATTTATGGTTACTTACTATGTGCCAAGGGTATCCTAAGTTCTTTACATGTCAACAACTCCATGAAGTAAGTGCTGTTATTATCAACATTTTACAGATGGGAAACTTCGGCACAGAGAGGTTAAGTGAGCTTCCCAAGGTCACACAGCTGGTAAGTGGCTAGATTCAAACCCAGGCAGTTTGGCTCCAGAGCCTGTGAGCTTAACTTCTGCACAATCTCTTCTACTTTAGATGGTGTGCCAGAAGCTCAGAGAGGCCAGGCCACCTGCTTAAGAACACACAGCATTCCTCTTTGATCTTCTTCACCTCTATCCCTCAGGTCTTGGAAAGAGGAACCTGAGGTCTGGAGTCTGGGGTTCTGAGGTTGGCCCCTGAGCCAGCTCAGCCTTTTTTCTCCCTACCCCCCTCCTCCCCTGGGAGTAGGTCAGGGAGGATCAAGCGTACCCTGGGAGGGCTGTGGGCACGGAGGCTCTGCCAGGGCCTGGCGAGTGGTATCATTAGTGTCATAGAGCTTGAGCGGATCCCAAGAGCTTGAGTTGTAATGAACTCCTATGGAGTCTGGCATGCCTCCCCTCACTGTACAGATGGGGGAAACTGAGGTCAGAGGGTCCAGGGACCAGCCCAAGTTCACACAGGTAGGAGGTGCTCTTTCTCCCCAGCCCTCCTGCCCTGCCTTATGGGATGCTTAGTACTTGTGGGCTCCATGAGGCAATGGGACTTGGGGACACTCCCCCTGATCCCCAAGGTGGCCCTGGTCTCAGCCAGGACATGATTCCTGATACGGGGCCCTTTGGGAGGGTACATGGAGTTGGGGGGAGGGCGCTGACAAAAAATAGACTGTCACGCGCATGGGGAACAAGTATGCCACCACCCAGCGGGCTCCAGTTGGCTCCCCCAGGCCCGGCTGCCCGGCCCCACTCAGGGCTCCCGCTGGGGGCTCCGCCCACCCACCCTGGCACTGGGCCTGAGGCTGAATGCTCTCCCTCCTCCACCCCTGCCCAGCCGCCAGGCAGATGGCGCTCTCACTGAGCCTGGGTGGGCCCGAAGCTCAGCCGTAGGTTTAAGCTGTGCCCGTGGGAGCTGGTGTCAGCACACGCTGGCTGTGTGATCTTGAGTGAGGCTCTTTCCCTCTCTGGGCCTCAAACACACCAGAGTAATGCTACCGCTGAAAGCTCTTGACCGCTTCCAAAGTCTTTGCCAGATTCCATGGCTCCTTTTAACCCAGCGGCCCGCGCTGGAGACCCACCTCAGAGCGCGATGTGCCCTGCGAAGCCCACTCAGCTGGAGGGTAGCGGAGCAGAGGACTGGACCCAGAGAATCTTGCAAACCCCGGTCCCGTACAACTTCTTCAGGGTGAGCAGGGCCAGAAACCACGGAGGTAGGAGGCTTTGCAGTACTGATGTGAGCCGTGTTTTTATCCATTTATTCCTTCATTCAGTCGACAAAGGTTTACTGAGCCCCAGCCATGGCCTACGCACAGAGGCAGGGACAGAACAGAGGAATGACAGCCAAGGTCCCTGCCCTTCAGGGCTGCTTACTGTCGTCAGTCAGTGCAGACTGACGCTTAGAAAAATATGATGGAATTACAGATCTAATGAGAGTTTAGAGGAGAGGCAGAGGAATGTGACCTCCGAGGGCAGGCAGCCCTCCCTGAGACCCAGAAACAGACCTGAAGGGTGAGAAGTGTGGTCAGAAAGGGACAACCCAGGGGGTAAGGAAGAAAGCATTCTAGGCTTTCTAAGCAGCAGCCGATGCCAAGGCCCTGGGGTTAGGAGGTGCTTGGGCCCTGTCTGAGCGCTTGAAGGAGGGCCAGCAAGGCTGGAGGGTAGGGCGGTGAGGCACCATGGTGGGGGAGGGGGGGCTGCAGCGGGGAAACACGGGCAGTGGGGCTGGTCACGCAAGGCCTGGAGCCTGCGAAGGGGTTTGAGATCCATCCTGGGAAGGAGGAGTGGCTCCCAGGGCTGGTCTGGGAGGCGGTCTTGCCTTCCTCTCTTCTTTCCCTTGGATCTGCACCCTGATAGAGCTGCCACGGGGTCCTTCCGCACTCCCCCAGCCTCCTTACCCAACGTCTGGATCTTTGTTTGCAGTTTAATGGCCACTTGATGCACCCCACCTTCCAGGAGGTTCTGGTGGTCCATCAGGCCTCAAATGCAGGCTGGTGAGGGCATGTTCTTAGCTACTCACTCGGTTGAGTGCCTCTGTTCAGGATAGTCCTTACTTCCTTTTATTCCTGTGAGAGCCTGTGGACCCAAGGAGGTTTGGCCTGTGGCTGAATGAAGGCCTGCCCCAGGACTGCCTACCACTGCCTGTCACTGTCACCTGTCCCCTCCCCACACCAAGCAGCACCATTCAACTCCAAAGCCCCTTAGGGCCAAACCCTAGGAGGAGTCGGGGGGCCTGTATTCTGAGCCCAGGTCCGCTGTGTGCTCTTGGGCACATCCCTTCTCCTCTCTGGGCCTCAGCCTCTCCATCTGTCTTGTAGGGAAATACTCTAGTTTTCTGTGCTCAGTGTCTGGCCCATGCATACACTATCAGTATCCCCTGGAAGCTTCTTAGAAAGGCAGACTCTCAGGCCTCACCCTCAGCCTCCTGCATCTGAATCTGCATTTTAACAACATCCCCGAACAATGACATTACGTGTACGTTAGAGTTGGAGAGGCCCTGTTCTAGGTCGGCCACTTTTAAACTTAAACATTTTTTTTAAATTAAAAGCTATAGAAGCTTCCTCTCTCTCTGAAGTTTTACATACGAAACGCATAAGAGGGGAACCACCCACTCTATATTTATTCATCGCATGAATAGGGAGAGGGAGGAGTGTGGAGGGGTGGTTGAGGCCTGGGCGTATTAGGATGGGCATCGGAAGGGAGGAGGAAAAGATAACAGGAAGAGGGTGGGGGTGGTGCCGCATCTTCTCAGCCTTCTTCCTTTTCCCTGGAGAGCTCCTGGCAGGTGCCTCGAAAAGCATTTTCAGCTCTGACATCCAGGGTCCTTTGTCTCACGGGTTTGGAAAGATGGCCTTGGAGGGAAGGCACTTGACCGTCCGCAGCCTAGCAACCTCGTTCCCTGCTTGTTCCCATCTTGGTGTCCTGTTCTCTTCCCTGTGGAATTCCTGCAAGGGTAGCCAGGGCTATTCTCAGCGCGACAGAAGAGTGAGGAGAGAACATGCTGGTGCATTATTTATGGCTCTGAGTCAACAGGATTACACTCAAAGCTCCAAGAGCACCACCTTCCCTGGATGGCCGTCATTGTCACTGCCTTGGCAGATGGGGGGGGGGCACTTCCCATTCCCCATAACCCATCCCTTCTGGCCCTGACCATTCCTGCTCAGAGCCTCCAGCCTCCAAGCTGGGAAATGGGTCATGAAATAGAATGGTACGCTAGGACTAGGACAGAGTTGCTTTGGAGATATCATTTCATTTCTGCGTTCATTCAGCACGTATTTATTGAGCACGTATTACACGCAGTAGGTGTGGGTACACAGGTGAATGAGACAGAATCCCTGCCTTCCAGAATCTCCCACTTGAGCCTGTGAGTTCATGGTGCTGTGTCCTCGCAGGAGCATCCATGCCAGGCCTGATGCTGGGTGCTTTGCACATCTGAGACCTAGTCCTCACAATCACCCTGCAGAGTAGGGATCACCCTTTACAAAGCGGGGAGCTGGGCATAGCATTTATAAGACGCGCTCAAGGTAGTGATCTGCTCAGCTGGCGTTTGAATCCAGGTTGACTGGAACAAAGGATCACTTTGGATCAAATGGTAGCATGAAATGTTAGGAATTTGGGGAGCCCCTGCACTGCCCAGTGAGAGGGATATTATGGCTAGCAGGAACTTAACTGCGGTTGTCCTGTTCTCAGTGAACCCTGAGTTACTGGAGAAGTCATGTGTGTCCAGAGTTTTTGTAAGCCTACAGGGGAAGGACAGGTACTCTGTGGGCCAGAAGTCAGAGCCATTGGGGGTGAGGTGACAAGGCCCCGGGGTGGCACCTCCCATGAAGCTGAGCCGAGGTCTCTGGCTGCATCCTGGGAGATCCTGGCCAGGCTCCTTGGTCTCTCTCTGCTTCGGTTGTTTAGTCAGTAATCTAGTGTAGCAACCCCTGCCCTGCTTCTCTCTCTGATGGATGTGAAGGTGCTGGTAAGACTATAAAAGCATGCATACCAAGGGATGGCTCACTACGTAAGTAAATATATTTTCTTAAGTGTATTTTTTGTTAACATTATGGGGTCTTACTATGTACCACACTATGTTCCAGCATTTTCCCATACGTTAATTCACTTATAAACACATTAATAAAAGCATGCGCTCTAAAGCCCAGTGGGTCCCCAGCTTGGCAGTGCTCCAGAACCCCTCAGGGGGGACTGTTAAGGTGGGTAATCGTGGTCCGGGGCCGGGGTGGAGCCCAGGAATGTGCATTTGGGACACACTCCCTGAGGGATCCTAGAGCACCTGCAGGTTTCTGCTCTGGGCCAGAGAGGGGATGGGACTTGCTCGAGGCCTCACGATGAGTTGGGGACCAGACTGAAACTAAAAGCCAGACCTCCTGCTCCCTGTCTGGCCCTTTGCTCCTACTCATCAGCTGCTCCACCCCCCCCTCCCCGCAGCAACCTGAAGGGATGAAGCCGGGGGCGAGGATTATGACATGCAGTGATGCTGGTGGCAGCTGGTTAACATTTACAGTGCTGCGCAAGGCATTTTACACGGCTTTGCCATTTAATCACAGTATGGGTAGAAAAGGGGACATTCTCCACAAGGACAAGACGCACTGGCACATTTGAGTATCAGGCGGTAGATTTTTACGTATCCCTGGAAAGAGGAAACCATGGCCGAGGGGCAGAGAGGCTGGAGAGGCGAATTTGGAGTCACGCCCGCAGCACATGTAACATTCTACAGTAGCATGTGCCCTCCAGGCAAGGGCTGTGTGGTCGCTTAGTTCCCTGCAGACAGGGCAGGCCGGCGGGCGAGAAATGCACCTGCCACAGGGTGTATGCCGGCTGCATGCGCGCCTGGGCCGCTCGGCCCCCCGAGGACCTGTGCGTCTCGCTTGCGTACGTGCATGTGCTCAGGGCATACACATTCGCACGTAGGCTCTGCCCCTCTGTGGGTGTGCAGGCCAGCCTCCGGGTACTGCAGGTGTGAAGCAAGCACCACCTTCGTGTGTTGGTGTGCGCGCAGAGGAGGAGGTGCTGCTGCAGGCGAGGCTCTGGGCAGCACTGAGAAGCTACTGAGAATGTGTGTGTGTTGCAGGGTGTGTGTGCGTGTGCACGTGTGGGTGTGCGCGTGCGCAAATGGCTGTGATGCAGGGGGATCCCTAAGATCCAGAAGGGCAGTAGGAGAAGGGCCATTAGAGAACTCGGTTTCTTCATCCGTGCCCCACCTCCACCTTACGTGCACCATCCTCAGACGGGCCAGGTGCGAGCCTGCCTCAGGACCTTAACACCAGCTCTTCCCTCTGCCTGGTTTCTCGTTTCCTGGACATGCACAGGCCTCACTCCCTCACCTGCTTCGCTTCTTTACTCAGGCGTGACTTCTTCGGGACTTTGATTACCGTATTTACTTTGCAGACCCCCCACCCCCACCCCATGCAGTCAGTATAAGTCTTGTCCCTGCTTTATCTCTTTCTTTAACATTTGTCTTCTGACTTACTGGTGTCATTACTCATATATTTATTATCTTGCCCCCCTACTCGAATGCAAGCAGGGATCTTTGTTACTCTTCGTGGCTGTGAACGGTGCCTGGCCCTTAGTTGGGGTGCAATAAATATCGGGTGAATGAATGAGTCCATGCACCACCTATATTTCCTTATTTCCTTTAAAGTGTTTAACTTTCATTACTGAAATATCTACTTTTCCCTAAGCAGTAATATGCCCTTCACAGGTTTGATGTGTTCATTATACTCCTTTGCCACTACACGTGTGAAACTTACCTATTACAATTTCAGGTCTCAGGGTCCCACTTAAATCCTTTGGCTTCCACTAGAGGTGTGGGGGCACCATACTCTAGGAATCACTGTTCCAGTCCAATCCCTTCTTTCAACACATGGACAAATAAGCCCAAACAGGGTCAGGAACTAGTCCAATGTCTCACCCAAACTGTGATAGGACAGATACTGGGGCCAAATATCCTGGCCTCTAGTCTTCTGTTCTTTTGCAGTGTGAGGGACAAGGGGCGGGTGGGGCTGGGTGGTCCTGCTGGAGGGGAGCCAGATAGGCCTGGTCCCTGGGGGCATGGCAGGGTCGGCAGCCTCCAGAATGCCCCAGGCCGCGGTACCCTGTAGGGCGGTGCGCCGAGAGGTGGGAGCCAGCCTGGGCGGCACCTTGCCTCCTAGCACTCTTGGACCAGAGGGGCCTGGGTACTCACATCTAGCAAGGGGCAGACCTGGGGTTCAAACCTGGTTCTCTCTGCTGCAGCACGTTGGCTAGAGATTGACGCTGGGGTGCCCTTGCAGAGAGGATGCTGGGGGAGGGGGGGTCTGAGTGAGGGGAAGTTGGGCTGTGCCTGGCTGAGCACAAGAGCGAGACCAGACCCAGAGAGGGCCAGAGAAAGGAGGAAGAGAGACAGACAGAGCCTGAGCCCCGCAGAGTTATGCAGAGGTGGGTTTGTGCAAACGGCTGAGTTAAGTCCCCCTCAGGCGTGCATAGTACTTTATACTGTAGGAACCATTTCCACATCTCATTTACCCTGCGGTGACTCTGCAAAGCAGGTATTATCCTCCCTGTTGCGCTGATAAGGAAGGCGAGGCCCGGAGAGGTGAGGTGATTTACTAAAGGTAGCCCGCAAGTGGTACAGGATGCCTGGTTGAACAGGGCATGGGAGGAGAACAGGCGGCGCCTCGGGCTGGACTTGGTCGAGGAAGGCTTTCTGGGAAGGGCAGGTGGGCTGAACGGACGTGCGAGTGAGAGGCAGGAGCGGAGACCGCGTACCACTAACTGGCCAAATAACCTTGGCAAAACCCCCAAACCTTCCTGAGCCTGTTTTCTCATCTGTCAAGTGGGTATAACGGCACCCCCAGGCCACAGCTTGCAAAGAGAAAATGAAGCAACATAATAACATAATGATAATACTTAAACCGAATGCCTGGAACTTAAGAAGTTCCCAGTAAACAGCAGCTTGAGTGATAGAAGTGAAGTGTGTCCCGCCCTTGACACGTTTGCCCTCCGAAGTCATCCCCCCGACCAAGGGATTCCCAGAGCCTTCTTGGGCAGATGTGAGCAAGCCTGAGACCTGAGAGAGTTGGCATGGCCCAGGGAGCCGCCAGGGACAGGCAGCCTCCCGGGCACAGGCAGCCTCCTGAGGACCAGCAGCCTCCAGGGGACCGGCAGCCTCCAGGGTGAGGCAGCCTCCAGGGACAGGCAGCCTCCAGGGAGAGGCAGCCTCCAGGGTCAGGCAACCTCGGGGACAGGCAGCCTCCAGGGGACAGGCAGCCTCCAGGGTCAGGCAGCCTCCTGAGTCCGGCAGCCTCCAGGGACAGGCAGTGGTCCCCCAGGGCCAGGGACTCTGCGGGCGCTCAGGCTGCCTGCGCTGTTTACCCCGGGCCCGCCAGGACTCTGCCGGCCGTCATTATCATTCCTCCTGCGTTCTTTCTCCGGGGCTATTTATTTTTCTGTGAGGAAGGAATGTGGGGAATTTACCACAGGGCGCTGGCCTTCACTTTCGCTGCAGCGGCCTCTTCTGTAAGAGGGAAGCGGCCCAGACAGATGGCTGAGGAGGCCGAGCGGAGGCGGAGGAGGGTCCGGGCCGAGTGCGCGGCCCAGTCGGGGATGGTGGGACGGTTATGTAACCCACCCGGAGGCCCCGGGCTGGTACCACGGTGCCACTGGTCCCCGGGCATGTGCCACGTAATGTACACAGCTCCGGTGGCACCCTCCCTGGAACACCCCACTCACCCTCAGTCTCGGGGCCAGCCCAAGGGCTGTGTTCTTCTCAGAGGTTCCTTCCTCTCCAGCTGGTCTTGATTTGGGGTAGGGGCGATGGAGGGGAATGGGGTGGGGATTGCCTTGAGCCTTCTGGCCTCTGCTGGGCTGGCCCTGTTGCTTGGAATGCCTCCACAGCTCCATCTTTCAAGACCTAGCGTAGATGCCACCCCCTCCAGGAAGCCTTCCAGGATTCCTTTATCCTAATTAATCTCTCTTTTAGGCCCTTTATTCTCTCGGTGCTTAATGGAATATTCTGCCTCTTAGGTCTAACACTGTGATTTGAGGTTTCATCTCCCTCTTCACCCACAGACCCATGTTGCTTCCTCCCTTCTTCCTTCTCCCCTCTTCTTCTAGGAAGTATCCTCTAGATCTCTGATCTAGAATCTAGATGAATCTGAGATCTAGAGGTACCTAGAAGTTGTCTCCCAGGACGAATGGTGGGGCAAAGTGTGAAGGTGGATTTGGATTGTGGGAGGGCTCATCCTTCAGTCATTAATTTCCTCCCCACTTACTGAGCGAGTGCCGGCCTCTGCTGAGTGTGGGGGCATTTAGAGAGCATGGAGACCTGGCCAAGAGAAAGGGCTGCATCTTTGTGGAGGGCCCAGCGTGCCAGGCCCTGGGCTGGGTGCTGGAGCCCGAGCCCCAGAGATGGACTAGGCCCACCTACACCCCCGGCAGCGGCAGTTTAGGGGAAGCCATCTCTCCCCACACTGGCTCCCCACCTTTTGTCTCCTGGATGAAACATTCTGTCTAGAAGGGCAGGGTGTGGCAGTCCTTTCTGTACTCCCGAGGCTCCCAGGGCTGGGGTGATGGAGGCTGGTGCAACAGGAGAGGACTTGGCTGGCAGGCCTGGCTTACCAGGGCTGGACTGGGAAGTGGAGGCCCAAGTCTGAGTGTGGTTCTCTGTGAACCAGTCCTTTCCAGTTTGCTGTGCACCTGGGGCTGAGCCTGCCTCTCTCTGGGTCACCATGTTCAAGTCCCTGGAAATCTAATTGTAGATTAGTGTTTAGGCCAGCAGAGCAGGCAGGAGAAAGGTGGTGGCTCCTGGTCCTTGGCAGAGAAGGACCCTACAGCAGAGGCCTAGTGATGAGCAGGGCTTGTGGCCTAAAGGGATGCTGCTCGCTAAGGCCCACGCCGACTTGAGAGCCCTCTTCTTAGGTTCCCCCCAACCCACCCACCTGCCTGATCCTAACCCACTTCCAGCAGAGAGACCAGGAGTTGGGCCAGGCCTGCTTCCCCTCAGGCCTTGGCTCCTAAACTTTCTCAACCCATTGTTTCCTCTGACCCCCTTCTGCTCTGAGGCCCCGGGGCCAGCTTGAGCAGGGGTGGAGCATTGATCTTAGGAGTCTGGATGGATTGATGAGGGCTTCCTGGAAGAAATGGCAGTTGGGCTGGGCCTGGAACAGTGGTTGGGGAAAATGAGCTCTTCAGAAGGAGGGGGGCCCAGGCTTGGAATCAGACTCCCAACTCCAACTCTGCTCTGCCTGCCCCCTGCTGGCTGTGAGACCTGGGGTGAGCTCTCTAATTCTGTGGGTCTCTTTTCCCTCAACACAGGCCAGGGAGCCTCCCTTATGAGTTACTGTGAGGTTTCAATGAGAAAATACATGCTCACCCCTTTGCTTAGCAGCAGCTGGTGCTCCTCACATGTTGGCTATTGTCATCCTCATTGAATTCATTGTTATTCTGCAAGCACGCGTGGAAGGTGTTGGGGATAGGGGAGAATACAGAAAGGAAGCCTTTGAGGCCCCTGCCCTAGTGGGGGGGGGGGGCGCTCCTGCCATGTGGGTGGGGGGGAAATAAGACCTAGACCGTGATTGCTGCGGAACAAGACCTTGGGAGGAGGCAGTGTGGCCCATAGGATGGGCCCTGGACCGGGCGCTGGGCCACCCTGTTTGAATTCCAGCTCTGCCTCCGTCTAGCTGTGCGGCCTTGAGCAAGTCACTTCACCCCTCCGAGCCCGTGTCTCCTCTAACATGGATATGAGGGTACTGCTGACCACAAGGGTTGTTACAAATGAAGCAAGGACCTGGCATGTGGTGAGCATGCCCTGAAGGGTAATCCTCACTCATATGAAGAATGTGCAAAGCGATGAGGGTATTACGAAGTGGTGCAGATAAAATGCTGGTGAGGCTTTTCGGAGGGAATAGTGGCATTCAAGTTAGGTGGGCAGGCTGGGGTATGTAGAAAGGATGGGGGCCGGGTTCCACAGAGAGGGGTCGGGGGCAGACCACACAGGGGAGGCGGGAACTCACAGGGGGCGTGTGGGAAGCACGAACCATTGGGTTTTCTCTGGCCGCTGGTGAGGGCACAGAGAGCGGGTTAGCCAGCTCTCGGGCAGGCTGTGGTGTCAGGGGCCCTGAATGCCAGGCTGAGGACTAGCTGCTGGATCGTCCACGTCCTGGGGAGGCAGGAGAGAGAAGTGAGCGGAGCCAGGCCGAGGAAGATGAATCTGGCAGCATGGGGCGGGTGGATTGGCGGAGGAGAGACTGGGGGCGGAGGGGCCATTTAGAAAAACTGTTGCAAAATCGGTTTTCCTGATAAAGAGCGGGGCTGAGTCATCTGTGGAGGAGAGCAGTCTCGTCCAGCTCCTCCGTTGCCTTCGAAGTGGGATTTTCCTCTCTTTGTCGGCGGGGCAATTGGCTGCCTTTCCCAGAGGCTTTGAAACCGAGGCCGGCTCAGCATCCAGGGGGAAGCTGGGCTGCAGGGAGGACCCAGCTGCAGTGAGTAAGAGGAGAGCGCGGCAGTGCCTTTGTGGTTTGGGGTGTGTGACTTAGGGCATATGGCCTCCCTCTCTGGTCTCAGTTCCCCTCTGGGCATCAAGAGAAGAAGCATGTGATGCCTTCTGCCAGCCTGTTAGTGGCAAGGCTGGAGCTAGGTCTGGGGCTCCCCATTTCTGTCCTTATGCATCGCCCATGTCCTGGCAGTCCTCCTCACCTTAGTATGAAGTATTCTCCTGAGAGGAGGGCTGGCAGCCTGCTGAGATTCAGTCAGGTTGCGCTCCCTGGGACTTTGGTGTGGATGGAGAACTCCCTAGGGAATGGAGGCTGTGTCATTTCCTCCTTGCAGCCGGGAGGATATGGGGCAGGGGATGGCAAGGCGGCCAGGCCATTACTCAGGCCCAGTTCATCTTCCTGCCCCCAGCCGAGCCAGAGGTTATGCAGCGGCCAGCCATTGGTTCCTTCCTGACCCCGGCAGAGGGGCAGTTTACCCAGCCTGTTTACCTGTCCCATTGCCAAGACTCCCAGGCGGCCACAATGGGCTGCCTCCAGCCAGTCTCTAGTCCCACCTCTGGCTCCCTGTCCCACTCCACCCTACATGGGGCCTGGGCACTCCCATTGACGGCAGCCGTGTGAAGAAGCATTTCCTTGAATTCTCTCCCTGTCCTGACCTTCTGCTCTGGCCTCCCTTCCCCTGCCCCACCTCCTTCCTTCAGTTCCTCCGTCCAGACAGGCCTGATGGTCAGCAGACCAGGCAACTGCCTACAGGGGTAATCGGGGTGGGAGAAAGGGCTTATCCTTGCCTAAGCACAACTGGAACTCAGGTATCCTGACTCCTGATACCATGCTCTTTCCACTCCACTGGGCTTTCATCTCCTAGCAGTCATTTCTACCGTAGTAAGAATGAGTTCTATCAGTTCTTCTCCTGAGAGGAAGAAGGGAAAGAATGCATGGGTTGTTCTAGGCAGCTGAGAGGGGAGAGGGCACTGCTGGGGACATGGACCATGAGACAAAGAAACAGGCTGTTCTGCAGAGCCTCGTCCAAGAGCTCTGGAATTTCTATTGGTGTCCGTCCCTCCAAAGTCTGGGTCTAGAAGGCAAAATGGTTAGGAAATGAGACTCAGCAGCCAGACTTAGAGTTTTGCATCCCAGCTCTGCTACTTGCAAGTTGTATGGCCTTGGACAGGTCTCTCTGAGCTCCCCTTTAATTTGCAAACTGGGGAGAATAGTAGTGCTGACCTCTCAGAGTTTGGGGGAAGAACTGAGGGGGCTGATGCGTGTAAAGTGCACAGCGCGGCCCCTGCACGATTGCAGGATCCAATGTAGTCCTCACTCTGCCAGCTGAACTTGGGGCTTCTTGTCTTCCTGCCTGCTTAGGGAGTTAGCCCTGTTGGACCCAGGTCTCCTGAGCCCGGGCAGCTCTTCCTTGTGTCTGCCCTCACCTCTTCCTCTCTTGAACGCCTGTCTTCGGAGCTCCTGATCCATTGTCCAGAGCAGATCTTTCAAGGGCCAGCACCCCGCCCTGAAAAGAGGGGGCATTCTGGCTTACACAGGCACAGGCCCCAGCCGTGCAGAGGGGGGACTCGGTCGAGGTACCGGCATCAGGGAGCACCATCTTGGTCCTGGCTGGCTGGGGCATGGCCAGGGGCACCAATTCCTGAGTCTGGGGGATGTTGGACAGAACCACCTCCCCTGGTGCCCTGAAGTGTGGGACTGTGGGTTGCCTGTGGCTGGCCCAGCCCCCCTTCTCTCAGCTTTGTTTGTGAGGGTGGCAGAAATCGGCTGAATTGCTGGCAGGGTCTTGCCCAAGCCTCCTGCCGGATTCCTTTTCCGTGGAGTCACTGCGGGCTGGGGGTGGGGGCCCAGGAGCTCCCTCGGAGGCAGGGCTCTCTCACCCCTTGGCCTTTTCCCCTGCCCTCTTCTTGTCTCAGAACAGCAGTGGGGGGTTGGGGGGGGGGGTCCAAGCCCAGCTGGGGGTCAGCAGACAGAGTCCTGGCCCAGAGGCCTACTCTGCCACTCTTTCCCTCTTGCAGCCTCCCAGGCTCATTTAGCCCCCGAGAGCCCTTCATGCTCTGACATTTTGAGCATTTTCAAAACCCATGGCCTTTAGAACCAGTCTGGGGATAGGATGGAAGCAGAGAAGCAAGGAGAAAAACAGGCAAGTGCAGGGAATTGGAAGGTCTGGATTATTCAACCCTTGAGGGACCTTCTGAGAGCCTTACACTGTGGGAATGTGTTTCCCAGAAAGCCTGTTGCTCTCCGGAGTCGTGCAGAGCCAGCGGGGAGCCAGCCCCACTACTTTCTGGCTCTGTGACCTTGGGCAACTCACTGTACCTCTCCGAGCCTTGGTTTTCTCATCACTACAAAGTGGATAATAGTTCATGTTCCGTAGCGTTGTTGTGGGAATTAAATAAGACAATATGTTTAATCAATGTTAGCAATTGTGTCATAAGAAACCCTGGTGGGACGACGGACGTGTATCCTGACCACGCCCCAGGGGGATGTGATTTGTGTCTGTGAATCTCTGCAGGGCTCTCAGGTTGGAAAGAAAAAGCTTTTTATCTATGTGTCAATATACGTGGCAGTAGAGGTTGGGAGTTAATGTAAGGAGTAACTTTATAGCAAAGGAGCGTTCATTAGTGAAAGGCAGCTCTTTAGGGCCGTGAGCTCCCTGTCAGTGGGGTGTGTAAACAGAGGCTTGTAACTCAGGGGCGTGGTCTTAGGGACACGGGAATTATGGGGGCAGTCGGACCCAGTGGCAGCCATCCCCGAGACTCTGAGGCTGTGTGGTTGGGGGCAGTAATCCCTGCCTCTCCACGATGCTGGAATCCCCTGCAGGTGTGACCTTAAGAGAGTCACATTCCCCCTCAGGATCCTGATCTTGGGAGTGAATCTCCCTTGCCAGAAGAGGCTCTGACCCCTTCCAGGGACGAGAGTAGGGTCACCACTGAGCAGCTCCTCCCCGGGGAGCATGAGCCCTCTGCGCTGTCCCCTGGGCCTCATGACAATGCATGACCTCATTGCAGCCTCTCAACCCTAACGGCAGTGCGTTTATCACTTCTCCTCAGTTAAGGAAACTGGCTCCGAGAGGTGTGCTGACTTGCCAAGGTCACACAAGCAGCAAACAGCAGAGCCCAGATTCAGGCCAGGAGTCCTGGTTTCTAAGCAGAGCAGAGGAGACAAGCATTGCATGAGCCCGGCAAACCTCTCAGGTCCCTCCTGTGTGGCCGGTTCGCCCCTACCTGAGACCCCACCCCTGGGCAGCAGCCTGGCCAAACCCACAAATCCTTCATCTTTTACAGAGGGGGGGATCCAGGCAGGAGAGGAGCCCTACCAGGAGGGAACAAGTGTCGGGGTGCACGGGGCAGGCTCTTCTGGACAGGTGGGCACAGGTGTATGGGGGTGCGAAGCCAGATCTTGATGGGAGGATGGGAGGAGGAGGTGGGGACCAGAGAGCTTCTGCTATGTGTGGGCCTCCCTGCTGACCCTAGTGTGACTCTCTGGGCCTCAGTTTCCTCATCTATACAATGGGGGTGGTGTTCAAATGGCTCCTTTGTAAGGGCCCTTCCAGCTCTGGGAGTCCATGAATTCTGAGCCTCGCTGGCAGGATGCCTGGAAAGACTGTCCCTGGAGACCCATTCAGCATGTCATGGCCAGTGCTAATGAGGGCATGGTAGGAGGGAGGGCAGGGTCAGATTCCTCAAGAACTAATTAGCTTCCCACAGTAGAGAGGGGCGGGGGGAGGATGACAGGGAAGAATTTTCCCAGCCACTGACTGAGCTGTTAGCCGTGGACACAGGCTATCTCATCCATCTGTCCACCGGTCCTTTCGTTCATTCGTTGTTCAATAAGCATAAATTGAGCACCAACGGTGTACCAGCTGGGCACCGGGGATATAGAGAGAAGTGGTTGCCTACAGTGAACTTACAGATTAACAGGGGTCTGACACCAGCCTGATCACCGACCTCAGGCCCCAGACTCCACAGCCCTCGACTGAACCCGCCCCCCACCACTGATTCTGTCTTCTGTACATCCCAAAGGGACCTTTTGGGACAAATGGGCAACTTGAGCTTGGGTTGTGAACCCAGAGAGAACTGGTTTTGACCCCGGCCTTGCCGCTGTTTGTTGTGTGACT
The DNA here is from genome assembly GCF_011800145.1 of Mirounga leonina. Taxonomy (NCBI): domain Eukaryota; kingdom Metazoa; phylum Chordata; class Mammalia; order Carnivora; family Phocidae; genus Mirounga; species Mirounga leonina. The sequence goes on from NW_023270921.1 coordinate 6,277,606, forward strand.
GTGGATGAGTTACTTAAAAGCCTCTGGACCTCATTTTCCACTTCTGTAAAACAGAGACGGGCAATGTTTGTCTCCCAGTGTCCTTGTGAGGACAATATCAAGTAATGCAATGTTCTAGGATAGTCGCTGCTGAATTTAGCCCAATGCCTTACTGTCATGATATTAAAATATGAGAATTTAAAAACGATTATTTAAATAAAAGTAAGAAGAAACTCTGCGAGAAGAAACTGGTCACAGTTGTTACTGATTTGTGGTAGGGGTGCTCAGGGGTGCAGGGACATTTTTTAGTAAATACTTTTTGCTTTTTTAAATTTTTGAATTTTTAGGCCATGTGAATGCATGACCTATTCTAAAAAGAGGAAGTGTTACTGTTAGTGTTAGCAAATGATCACACTGTGAGTTTGAAAGTGTAAAGGGCCCCAAGACAGGCACATAGAAAATGTCCTGGGGGTTCATTCATGCCTTCAGTAATGCCTACTGGGTGCCCACTTTATGCCAAGCACTATTCTAGAGGCCAGGAACAGCAGGATGACCAGTCAAACAAGGTTATTGCCCCCTTAGAGCTTATATTCTAGGTGGGGTGATTGATGATAAACAAGGAAACGATAATTCCAAATTATGGTGAATGCCATGAAGAAAATATAACAAAGAGATGGTGGGATAGGAGGGGGGAGGACTTATTACAGAAGAAGATCCCTCCAGAGAGTCCCACATGGCAAGAAGGAAGCAATATCGAATGCCAACCAGAGAAAAGAGCAAGTGTAAAGGTCCTGGGGCAGGAAAAAAACTTGGCATTTTCAAGGAATTGAAAGGATGCCAGCAGGGCAGAGCCTAGTGAGTGGAGAAGGGTGGTAGGGGATGAGTCAGGGTATAGTGGGCCTCTACTGCTAGGATGAGGTGTGCTTGCTGAGTTTGATAAAGTGCAGTATTGACAACCTTCAGGGGGAAGCCAAATGAGGGGCCAGTTTATCCTGAAAGGGTAATCAGGGGAGGTTTTACACAGGTGGTGGCATTTGAGTTGGGCCATGATTGTTGGGTCAGGGATCTTTATGAGGAGAGGGAATTCCAGGAAACAGTGAGTAAAGATCAAATTCCAGAGGAAAAGATCATCGGTAGGAGGGACACGGTGGCCATCTGTCTGTCTCTGTACCCGTGTGGCTCAGCATTCCCATTTGCTAACTGGACCTCTGTCCCTCCCTACAGCCTTGGGCCCGAGCACTAGCCTCACTGAGAGAGATCTGAAAGAGGCGAAGGCCCGGAGTCAGCAGATCGCAGCCCAGCTGACCACCCCTCCCAGCTCCAGCTCCCGCGGCGTCCAGCTCTTCAACAGGCGGCGGCAGAGGGTGAACGAGTTCACCTTGGAGAACCACGGCCGGAGGGGACAGAAGCCCAGCCAGGAGTCCCTCCGAGTGCCCCCTGCCAGCCCCACAGGCTATGCCTCAGGGCTCAGCTTGAGTCCCACCTCACTCCCTGAACCAGGCCCTCCGAGGAACGCCGACAGCCAGAGCCCTGACGTAGGGGTCCCTGCTCACAGCATGGAGGGATGCTCGGAGAAGGCCAACTTGCTGCGGCACCTGGAGAAGGTGGCCAGCGAGGAGGAGGAGGTACCCCTGGTGGTTTATTTGAAGGAGAACGCAGCCCTGCTGACGGCCAACGGACTGCACCTGTCCCAGAACCGAGAAGCCCAGCAGAGCCCAGCAAGCCCGCCGACGGCTGAGGTCCACAGCCCGGCTGCAGATGTCAACAAAAACGTTTCCTCACTCAGTGCCACCCTCATCGTGCCAGCCTCTAACAGCACCCACAGCCTGCCGGCCACAGACAACAACCAGAACCCCCCGGCACCTGTCACCCCACAGAGCCTGCCGCTTCCAAACAGCGAGCAGCCCTCGGAGGCACAGCTCCCTCCCAATGGCACGGTGTCAGATCCCAAACCCGGCACCCTGTGTTCCGGCGGGCAGCCCCCGGAGCCGGCTGCGGAGGTGAGATGCAGCACGCTCCTAATTGATAAGGTGTCAGCTCCACCTACCACCACCAGCACCTTCTCCAAAGAAACGACTCCCCTCTCCAGCTCCGGGACCCCAGCCCCAGATTTCATGTCCAGCTCCCTGCTCATCGATATACAGCCCAGTGCCCCAGCGGTGTCAGCAGAACAAGAGACGTCTGGGTGGGCGGCCACGCCCACGCCCGCCAAGCTATACAGTGAGGTCCACTTCACACTGGCCAAGCCCCCATCAGTGGTCAACAGGACCGCCAGACCCTTCGGGATCCAGGCGCCAGGGAGCACCAGCCAGATGGAGCGGAGCCCCATGGTAGAGAGACGACATCTCGGGGAGAAGGCCCTGGCTCCCCAGCCCTCCAGCATGGCAGACAGGAGCCCTCGGCCACAGAGACACATGATGTCCCATAGCCCCATGGTGGAAAGGAGGTCTGTGGCACAGCGAAGCCCTGCCTTGGAGAGACGCCCCTTGGGGAACTTCACCCCACCCCCCACCTATGCCGAGACCTTGTCCACGGCCCCCCTGGCTTCCCGGGTTAGGTCTCCCCCGTCCTACTCTGCCCTTTACCCCAGCTCTGACCCCAAGCCTTCTCCTCTGAAGGGCCAGGCAGTTCCTGCCAGCAAGACGGGCATTTTGGAGGAGTCGATGGCCCGCAGGGGCAGCCGGAAATCCATGTTCACCTTCGTGGAGAAGCCCAAGGTGACCCCAAATCCAGACCTGCTGGATCTGGTACAGACGGCCGATGAGAAGCGGAGGCAGAGGGACCAGGGGGAGGCAGGCGTGGAGGACGAGCCCTTCGCGCTGGGGGCCGAGGCCTCCAACTTTCAGCAGGAGTCAGCACCCCGGGACAGGGCCGGCCCTGCGGCGGCCGAGGAGATCCTCCCGGAGTGGGCCTCGTGCCTCAAGTCACCGCGCATCCAGGCCAAGCCCAAGCCCAAGCCCAACCAGAACCTGTCCGAGGCCTCCGGGAAGGGGGCTGAGCTCTACGCCCGCCGCCAGTCCCGGATGGAGAAGTATGTCATCGAGTCCTCGGGCCACACCGAACTGGCCCGCTGCCCTTCGCCCACCATGTCCCTGCCTTCATCCTGGAAATATTCCACCAATGCTCCTGGCGCCTTCCGAGTGGCATCCCGGAGCCCAGCTCGGACCCCGCCCGCCTCCCTCTACCACGGCTACCTGCCTGAGAACGGGGTCCTGCGCCCTGAGCCCACCAAGCAGCCGGCCTACCAGCTGCGGCCCTCGCTCTTCGTCCTCTCGCCCATCAAGGAGCCTGTCAAGCCCTCACCGAGAGCCGCCTCTCCTGCCAAGCCGAGCTCCCTGGACCTGGTGCCCAGCCTCCCCAAGGGGGCCCTCCCGGCATCCCCGGCCCTGCCTCGGCCCTCCCGCTCCTCACCGGGCCTCTACAGTTCCCCCGGCCAGGACGGCCTCCAGCCCACAGCCGTGAGCCCGACCTACAGCAGTGATATCTCCCCCGTGTCGCCCTCCAGGGCGTGGTCTCCCCGCGCCAGGCAGGCCCCCAGGCCCTCCTTCTCCACCCGGAATGCTGGGATCGAGGCTCAGGTGTGGAAGCCTTCCTTCTGCTTCAAGTAGAGGACCCCGCAGGGATCCCACTGCCTGGCAGGACCCCCTCTCTGAGGGCTGGATGGACAGCAGATGTGGCTGGAAATGGCACCGAGCTGAGGAGGGTCAGGAGTATGGGGCCTCGGGGCTCAAAGGGTGATGCTGCCACCAGCTAGCTTTGTGACTCTGGCCAAGTCACCTCCGCTCTCTGGGCTGTGGCTGCGCAAGGGTCATTAGACTCCATGTCTGAGGGATCTGCCGTCCCATACCGGGCCGGGGGGAGGGTCACGAAGCGAGAACTCCCTCAGCAGGCCGAAGTGAGGCTGGGGGGCTTCCTCGGGCCTTTGTGAGCTGTAGGGATGCCAGCGTCTTGCTGGGGAATGGCCTAGAAGGGGACCCCAACATGGGCTTCTGGAACAAAGAGAGCCGGCCAGTGCCTCCGTGTAGCCAGCCAGCCAAGGGTCCGCCTTCTCAGCCGCCCCAGCTCCTGGCATCCTTCCGCCTGTCGCTGGCTTCTTACCTGCACTGGTCTGTCTCCTCCACCTCTGCCTTCTGGACACCGTTTCCTCTCCGCTGCTTCAGAGAGCTTCGCCTCGGCCGCCACGTTTTCTCCTCTCGCGGGTTCTTCCGCTGGATGAGGACTCAGCCCGCCACGGCTGTCTGACGCTTTCCTTCCTGCCCCTCTGCTGCCCTGCCTCCCTGTCCTCTCCAAACACCTGGCTGCACTTTGGGGACCAGACCTCGGTCCCGGTTCCACCTGGCTGGCCCTCCATGTGCTGGGGCGTGCGAGGTCCCAGGGAGTCCCCGAGAGGAGGGGGGCCCCGTAGAAGGAGGTGCAGGTGCGGGCGTGCAGTGAGAGAGGCCCCGGCAGTGTATCCATCGGCTAGCTTGGCTTCAGCCTCAGCCGAGATCTGCCCCGTGAAAGCAGCTCTCTCTGTGCAATGGAGGGGGCCACGGGGAGAGAGGCCGGAGAGGGGTGTGTGGCCCCATCCCAGCCTCCCCTTTGCTGGGTGAGTCTGGCCAAGTCACTTTCCCTTTCTGGGCCTCGGTTTTCTTATCTAAACAGTCAGTGCCCTTCTAGCTGTGACCGTCTGTGAGGATTGAGGGGATAGGGCTGGAGCTTCGGGAGAAAGGCCTTGGAAGTGATAAGACAGTCCCCTGGGGGGAAAAAGGGGGAGGCAACAGGCTGTTGCCATAGAACCGTTGGAGATGAGAGGTCTGTGAGGGTGTCCCTGGGAGGGTGTGGCTGGAACGAGCTGCTGCAGGAGGCCAGGGGCTCAGAAGCCCAGGCTGGGAGGCTGCAGGCCGGGAGGGCCTGGAGACCGTAGACGCATAGGAAGCCAGGGCAGGAGCACAGCAGCTTGGTGGGACAGAGGAGGAGACCTTTAGGTTTGGAGCAAGAGCCTGGGATTTAAGAGATCTGGATTCCAACAGATTAATTCCATGTGTATCCTTGGTTCTCAGTTTCCCCATACAGTGAGGGTGTTGAGTCAGGTGGTGTGAGATCCTCACCACCTCTGACATGTGTGATGTGATGCAGCCCCCAAACCAGGCTTGGGGGGGGGGGGAGTGTGAGAGGATACAGACGCAAGAGGCAGAATTCAGATGGAAGCTTCCCAAGGCTGGGGGCCGAGCACCACCCACTTTCTCTTCCCCAGCCCTATTTCTGGGCTCCCCAGCGGGGCGAGGGGTGGTGGAGGCGGTGCCCATGCTGGGCTGAGCCTGCAGTTTTCGTGAGCTCTGGGCTCGTCTCCATGGGAACGGGGGGTGCCTTCCTAGTGAGTTCATTCTGCCCGGAACTTGGGGGCATGCGTGGGGGAGTCGTAAGTGAGCTCAGCTTCTTCATGCCAGGCCCCTCCCAGGACAGAGTGAGGCCCCTGCCCCAGACCTCTGATCCCTTCGACCCCTGAGGGCCAGCAACAGAAGAGCCCACCCTCCATCCTGCAGCTCCTGTGGCCAGGCTGGCCGAACTCGTCCTCCAACTTTGTTTTCTCTCCTGTTCTCAATACACTCAGCCTCAAATCTGTCTTGCTTTTTTCTTTCTTCCTCGCTCCCTGGTTGGTGGTCCAGGCTCTCCCCCGCCTTCCTTGCTGATTCTGGCCTGGGAAGTGGGGGAGGACAACTCCGTTACTGTGTGTGAACGTGTGGCGTGTCCCTGCGTGCTGTTTGCGACCTCTGTGCGTCTGGATCTGCCGTGGGTACAGGGATGTGGTGGCCTGGAAGTGAGGGCTGCCCTCGCTCTTCCTTGGGCCAGCACGTAGGAAACCATCCATAATCCTGCGTAAATCCTTCTTCTGTTTTCTCCTTCTTCCAGAGTTTGGCCAAAAAGGCTAGAGAGCATGGGGAAAACCCACAGCCCCTTACAGTCCGGGTTTGTTTGAATTCTTTAAAAGTGGAATGTAAATGCCTCTTCAGCCAGAGCATATACTTTCTGGTTCCCTCAGGCCCCCCTCCCCCTCTCCCTGTTATCTTCATCCGGCAATTTCCCATATTCGTCACCTCCGGGCTCCTGAAAAGAGTTTCTGCCCCTGGTGGAGAGGAACAAACTGCCATCAAGTGTCACAAGTGGGATGTAGTCCCAGATCTGCACCTGACTCCTTGTGTGACCTTAGACAACCCCTTCTCACCTCTGGGCCTCAGTTTCTCTTCCCTACAAGGGAAGGGTTGCAGAAGGCCATCTGGGAGCTAGCTCCGTTTGGTCTTTGACAGTTCCTGTCTGACTGTTCTGCCCAAGCCTTCACCCCACGCACGTGCCCTGCAATGGGGCTGGTGCTGGGGTAAGTGGGTGCTGCTTTCTGAATTTTCACCCATGTGCATTGCCAGGGAGTTCTGGCTTATATAAGACATTAAGAGCTTTGTCAGAAAGTGAACAGTCCTGATTTCTCACAGCTTTTTTGTACTGTGCACCCCACCTCCCTCACTGCACACAGAGTCAGTACCCAGACATGGCAGTTCCGATGAGGTCACGCTCTGGCCCACCTCCAAATGATGAGGAACTGCTTACCACTGCCTAACATTCCACCCCAGGCTTGGGAACTGGCTGGCCCTAGCCTTCCCCTCGTGGCCACCAAGGGCAGAGATAACCCTTAGAGATTTCAGACAGGTATCATAACGCTTCCTGCCCCAGCCTGCCATTTTCCTGGCTGCAGAGCCCGGGTCCTTGTGTGCCCATGCTTGTTGATGGGCTGGGATCATGAACTCTTGCCCCCATTTCCCACAGCTGGGCTGACTGAAAGCTTCCTGGGATGTGTCACAGAGTAGCTCCCAGGGTCTCTGGCTCACATAGACACAGTTCTGATCCTGGAGTGAAAGGGGTGGATCCTATGCTGAGCTTTAACTTTTCAAATGGATGATTGGGGTCTTGGATGTCCCCAGGAGGCCCCTAGGGGTCCCTCCAGCATTACCATCCCATGAAAAATCTCCTATCCGGACTGCTGTTTAAGGGACCCCATTCTGAGTCAGCTCATCTAGTAGCTAGCTGCCTTGTAGGGAGAAAACATAACACTTTGCTACTTCCTTTTGATTGGGAGAAATCAGATTCTCATTGGATGAGAGGCAGACTGGCTTGACTGTGGCTGATTACTGATTGGATGAAAGAACGGATCTCATGAATGGTTCTAGATGTTGATTAGGTAGAAGACGCTGAATGGACCGGCTAGTTCTGGACTCTGAGGAATGACTGCTGGTGAATCTGTATTGAATTGAAGGCTGAGTGGACTGGTTTACTGCTGGGATCTGATTGGATGAAGAGTTGGGCGGTTTAGCAGATACAGGCTGGCCATGATTCCCAAGCCCTGCACTTTCAAACCAGTTCTCCACACTGCTTTAGCATGGTGTAGCCCTTGAGCAGGAGGTAGTCTCACACACACACACACACACACACACACATCCTGGTGGGGTAGAACACACCAGATAGTTATTTACACCTCTGAACTTCATGTTCATCCTTGTAAAATGGGTGTGATAATGCCAGCTACCTCATCAGTGTGTTGTGAGGATCTAATGAGACATAAAGGATGACACGGAAATTTGTGGACTGGAAAATCCCTAAATAGGTAGGAAACAGGTACAGTAGTGTAGAGCAGAGCAGTGCTTTATCACCTCGGCGACGTTCACCAACTTGGCTTGACCGAAGCCACACTCCCTACCCCCTGCTGGCGAGAGGTCCAGTCCGGAGAGTGTGCTGCCTAAGGCACAAGGACCCAACTTCCTTCTGTGTGCCCACCTGTCAGTGGGAACTTCCTCTCTGCTCAGGGTATGCAAGCAAAAATTAGGAGGTGACCGTGGCAACATGGCAAGGGGGTTGGGGCTAAGAGGGCCTTTCCCGAAGTGCTTCATAATAATGATCAATATTATCGTTTTACATTTTTATTTATTTATTTTTAAAGATTTTATTTATTGAGAGAGAGAGAGGGAGCACAAGCAGGGGGAGCAGCAGAGGGAGAAAGAGAAGCAGGTTCCCTGCTGAGCAGGGAGCCCCACACTGGGCTGGATCCCAGGACCCCAGGATCATGACCTGAGCCGAAGGCAGACGCCAACCCGACTGAGCCACCCAGGGACCCCTCGTTTAAAATTTTTAAAATAGATAATACGTCCATATCTTTCAAAAACCTAAACTAATATAAAAACTAATACATGAAAGCTTCATTCCCACTCCTGTGGCTGCATACCTTGCCCTGTTGGCCCCATTTCCTAACAGCGACCCACTTCGGCTAGTTTCATGTGTATCCTTCCAGTATTTCTTTATGGTAACTAACATCTACTGAGCACCCACTCTCCTCCAGGGAATCTTTCAATCCACGTAATGTTCTTCTACATGAGTCATCTCATTTAATCCTCACAACAGCCCCCAAAGAGTAGGTGCTGCTATTACACCCCCATTTCACAGAGGAGGAAACTGAAGCCCAGAGGCTTCCGTTGCTGCAACAACTTGCCCAAGTTCGTTCAGTAAGCAGCCGGCTCTCCCCGAAGCGAGCGTTCTTAACCACTAGTCACCTGCCTCCCTGTTAAGCTCAGGAGCAGGCAGCTCGGGCTGATCCGAGGATGGGGGCTGAGAGCTGGGGCGCCCTGCGTTTTACCGCAGGCAATACTTCGCTGAGTCGGGTGGACAAAGCAGACCAGTGCCTCCCGGAGCCCCGGGCTGGAGGACCCCAGCACTAACGCCTGCCCCGCCCTCTGTGCTCTCTCCCCAGGACCGCCGGGAGAGCCTGCCCACCTCCCCGCCCTGGACGCCGGGCGCCTCCCGGCCCCCCAGCAGCCTGGACGGCTGGGTGAGCCCGGGGCCGTGGGAGCCGGGCCGGGGGAGCAGCATGAGCAGCCCCCCGCCGCTCCCGCCGCCGCCGCCCATGTCTCCCTCGTGGAGCGAGCGCTCCGTATCCCCGCTGCGACCCGAGGCCGAGGCGCGGCCTCCCAGCCGTCAGCTGCAGGCCCTCCTGGCGCGAAACATCATCAACGCCGCCCGGCGCAAGAGCGCCTCCCCGCGGCCGGCGGGCGCCGAGAGCCTGCGGCCCTTCTCCCCGCCCGGGCCGCCGCCGCCGCCGCCGCGCCTGCGCTCGCCGCAGCCCTCCCGGCCCGGCCCCGCCGCCGCCGCCGCCCCCGGGGCCACGTTCGCCCCGATCCCGCGGAGCCCGCTGCCCGCCGGCCCCTCGCCCTGCGCCAGCCCCCGGAGCCCGCTGCCCGCGACGCCCAGGCCCTTCGCCTACCGCCGGTCGCCCACGGACTCCGACGTGTCCCTCGACTCCGAGGACTCCGGGGCTAAGTCGCCCGGCATCCTCGGCTACAACATCTGTCCCCGCGGGTGGAACGGCAGCCTGAGGCTCAAGCGTGGCAGCCTCCCCGCCGAGGCCTCCTGCACCACCTAAAGCCTCGCCCGCTCCCGCTCCGTCCCCACCCCGGGAGGGCTGAGCCAGAAGAAGAGTTGTGGGGCTTGGTAGATCCCAGCACCACGTCCGGGGGAGGGGGGGCGGTGAGGTCTGGCCACTTTGGACAAGGGGTAAGGGGAGGCGTGCTCTGGGCTTGGGGCTGGGGTAGTGATCCAAGCTTGGGTTCTAGCCCTTATTCTTTCATTCAGTCATTGTGTGGCCCTGGGCAAGACCCTTCCTCTGTCCGACCCTCAGCCTTCCCATCCGTTTAATAAGACTTGGAGCAAGGCCATCTTCACAGGTCTAAATTTCCCCTCCCCTCCCCATCAATACACACACGCACACACGCACCCACACACACCTGCCCTGAAAGAGTCAGGGTATTGTGTGTATGGACCCCTAGACTCGCTCTGGTTCAGGGTTCCACAGTCCTCCCTCCCTTCCTGGCTCTGCTCTCTGGAGTCTGGCAAATGAGGGGTGTGTTCACAAGATCCTAGGCCTCAGTCCCCTGCCTGGGCCCTGGCTTGACCGCCTGCCTCCCTGGCACCAAGTCCCAGGCAGGAGCAGCTGCTTGCCACCCCTTCCCAGACAAGCTCTATTTTTACCATGGTGACCTTTAGAGAGGTCTCCCAGGCCAGCTCAAGGTGCCCTGCTGGCCCCTCGGGAGACAAGAGGTGGAAAGATTCCTCCTCCCAGGTCCCTCTCACGCTTTTCCAGCTCTGGCTTAGGGTGTCAGGGCCGCTTATCTGCCGCCAGAGGGGAAAGCTGGAAGGTGATGACTTATGGCCCCGGCCCCAGGACTTGGGCCTCCAGGAATGCTGTAGGTGCCTCCAACCCATCTATCTCTTCTCAGCCCTTTCATGGCAGGTTCCAGGCTCAACGCTGAGCTGGGGGGAGAAGAGTTGATATGGAGCTATCTGCTCGCCTGTGACTTTACCTAATGGCCCTGAGTTTGAGGTTGGCCACTTGGAAAAGGGGAGGCAAGAGTTCCTTGTTATGGGAGGTATTCAAGCAGTAGCCAGGATGCATAGAGGAGATTCTAGTAGGAAGTGGATTGGCTCAGATGACCTCTGAGGGCTCTTCCAGTCCTGAAATGCATTGCATGGGGTTAGGAAGGGAGGCAGTTGGTGGTGGAGGACTGATTGGGCAGAATTTGGGGGCAGATGAGCATGGGTGGGTGAGGGAGGGGTTAGACTAGTCCGCCTGTGTTTCTGGCTCCTTGGGAAATACCCCATGCTTCAGTTTTAGGCCTCAGTATCCATATCATGCCCAGATGAGTGGGCACTGTTCTGCCCCATCTCTTTCCTGTTACACTCTGGCCTAGCTAGTGCCTGGTGCCCAGTGACCTTGAGGAGCCTGGCTGCAGACTCTGGCCTGTCCCTTAGACCTGGGTGGTTCTCATTCCAATCCCCAGGAGGGACATGGGAAGAATGCGGCTAAATTCTATAGCTTCCAAAGTTGGCTGGTGGTGCCCTCTAGAGGTTCAGAATACCAGCTTCAGGATACTAAGCACAGAGGAGGGTGGGGATGGGGCACTGGACTTGACTGAGGATCAAAGAGATGTAGGATAAAAGATTAAGAGAAAGGATACCAGGATGTTGCTAACGGTGAGGGACTGAGTGTGATTTGGGGTTAGGGGTAGACTTACCCACCCAGGTGGGTAACATCAGGTGATGTTAGACCTGAAACCCCCACAGAAGGCTAGGGAAAGCTGGGGTCGGGGTGGGAGAGAGTCAGATGGGGGTCTTTGAAATTAAGGAGTGATCCCAGAGGGTGCCTAGGGCCAAAGGATTGGGAACACAGGCCCTGACAGAGGGAAGATAAGGGAGTATTCCTGCTTGGTCGATGATGGTCGATGATGAAGTCCCCATCTGCTTCAGGGTTCCTTTGTAGCACGGGAGACTGGGGCTAAGGGCCCCTTTCACAGAAGAGACGCTCTCAGGCCACTGGTTGATGCAGTGCCATAGAAAATCCACTTCTGCTTGCATTTCCCCAAAGAGCCAGCAGAAGGCAGCCCTGGAAAGCTGCGTTTCTGCCTGGCTGTTCCTGTCACTGTCTTCTCCCCCCATCCTCCCCTCTAGCCCACTAGAGACTGCCTGTGTTCTGCCTCTTGCCTCCTGCAGAATTCATCTCTGGCCCTCAATAAATGCTTCCTGCATACTTCTGCCTCCTGTGTCATTTTCAAAAGCTTCGTCTAAAGCCCCTCCCTTCTCCCCATGGAACAGTCCGAGGGATTCTGCGGGGACGAGAATGTTTGACACAGGTGGGATGGGAGCTTGGGGCGTAGCAACCATGGAGAGAGACGGGGAACAATGGGACAACTCCAGGCCATAGATGAGGTCCCAGGGTTGAGGTCCTAATCCTGTCTCCTACCAGCTGGGTGACCCTGAGTAAGCTCCCTGCTTAGCCAGCCTCAGCTTCCCTATCTGTGCAGAGTGAGCTGGGCGAGGTGGTATTGCCCCTCACCACAGGCCACTATCACTGGGGCAGGTAGGGCCAAGCTGGGTCAGGGCCCAGGGCTGTGGGGCGGGTTCCTCATGGCAGGTTGGGGCTCCATGCAGCAGGAGAAGCCCCTATAAGGGTCCCATCTGAGTCCAGGTAACCCTAGTGAGCTCGGGACCCAGGCTATCAGGAGTGCTCCTCACCTGGTGGCGGTGTCCTTTGTCCAGAGAAGGGGACTGTGGCCCCACTCCCAGGTGAGGCCAAGCCTGCCTTGGGAACACCCCTCACCTTCCTCTCTGAAAGCGCAGGCCCAGCAGAGGCTGGGGGCAGGAACCTAAGGGGCAGAACGTGGAGCTCCTGGAGTCCTCAGAGCCCCGGCTCCTTCCTAAGGGCATGTCAGAAACCCGCCCTTGGACATTCTGTCCCTGCACACGGGAACAGGTACTGCCCGCCCTGGACCCAGCGCGTCCTTGCCAGCCCACCCTTCCCTGCAAGTGACCCAGTCTTTATCTCCAGCCAGAACCCCTCCTGAGCACAACGTCCCCCTGCCTACTGGTGATTCCCATCCCTGACACCGCAAATCAAGTTCATTCCAAACTGAGCTGAGTAGCCGTGCCCGCCCCAAGCTGTTCCGCCTTTACCTTCCTCAGTCACTCAGGGCACAGTGGCCTTCCCCGAACTCCCCACATCCAATCTCAGAGCAGGACCTGGTGAGCCCCCCGCTACTGCTGCTCGGGTCCTCCTCCTCTCCATGCTCTCCATGGCCTCTACCCCTGCCCCTGTGCGGGCTCTCCATCTCTCACCTGACCCAGCAAATCTTCCTGCCTCCAGTCTGGCCCCCTCCAACTCATTTTTCACCTGGCAGCCCAGAGATATATTTGAAAAATGCCAACGTGACCCCTCCATTCTACCGCTTTAAACGCTTCAACAGTCCTTTCTAAAGCATACGTCCCTCTGGGAGAGCCTGCTGTGATCTGGCTCACCTGTCCGGCCCCATCTCTCAGCTCTGCGGGCAAGTTCTGGCTCTGCTTGCGGACCCCTGGCACTGTTAAACCCAACGTGGCCTCTGCCCGCAAGGCCTATGCCTCTCTGCCCAGTGAACTCCTACTAGCCTTCCAGGCCCAGATCAAATGTCTCCTCTGGGAAGCGCCTTCCCCGTCCCCCACCCCACCCCCAGGCAGAGCTGGTGGCACCCTCCCCTGGGTACGCCCAGAGTATTTCCCATCATGCATCGCAAAGGCTTATTTACGGGTCTGACTTGGGCCTGGCTGAGCTCCTTGAGGACAGAGCCCTGCCTTATTTATCTTCTGTCCATAGAGACTCAGACGGTGTGAGAAGGTGGAGGAAGGGAGGGAGAGAGGGAGCAGAAGGAAGAAAGGCAGGAAAGAAAAGAGGAAAGAAGAAATGAATAAGCCAAACAAGGATATCAGGGGAAAATTCACTGATTCATGCATCCATCCATTCATTCATTCAACAAATATCTATTGAATTCCTATCAGGCCCCGTTTTAGGCACTAAGGATACAATCGGCAAGCTCAAGTGACTGGCAACTGACCCTCGGCATTTCCAGGTGACTTGTGTGTGTGTGTGTGTGTGTGTGTAAGCCCTTCTGTCTGCAAGGGCCTGCTGCCGGGGCACCTGTCTTCCCTGGGGCCTGGTGCTTTTAGCATCTGTCCCTGGATCCTGTTGCAGCCCAAAATAAGGCTGTGAGCCACGACAAAGCAGGAAAGATTCTTGATTCTTGTCAGCTGAGGCCAGAGCTGGCTGCAAGGACGCACCCGCTCAGACTGGACCAAGGACCACTAGCACCTACACGACTACCCTGCTCTCAGCTTCCCGACAGAGGTGTTAATTTTGAGGGTCTGACACTCCCTCCTGCACACTGTGGTCCTGCCACTCAGGTACCAGGATCCTAGGGGAGCTTGAGGAGCTATGGGGTGGGGGCCGAGGAGATGAGCCAGCTGCCAGAGCCCCAGCCCCCAAGCAGAGGAAGGGCCCTGCCAAGGGTCTGGGGAGCATGGGGCCTCAAGGAAGCCAGGTGCCTGATTTGGGATGGGAGGGATTCTAAGCTCTAGGTCACTCTCGGTTAAATGGGAAGGGGTGGCTGGGATTCAAGGTGGGCAGAGGTAATGGCTCTGCATAGGATTTCAAGGTCTTTAGGCTGCAGAGGGAAGCAGGGCCCCTGTCCGTAAGATGAGAGCCCTTCCCAATGTCTGTACATGTCTGTAAGGGGAGTGTTTATCACGGAACAGACCCATGCACTGTGGACTCCTGAGTGGTCACAGTTGGAGCATTCTCCGTCAATTCATGGCCCTCATCCCAAATGAGAGCAGACATGCTCAGATCTGATACGGTTTGCCGGGTGGGGGACTGTGGATGCCCTGAAGCCCATCTGTGGAGCCCATGATGGGGCCCAACCTCCTTATGTAACAGAGACACATGAGAGGAACTGAGGCACAAAGCGGGAGAGCTACTTGCTCACAGTTACAGAGTAAGTCAAGGACATGGACTAGACTCCAGGTTGCCCATCTCAGTGCCCACTGACGCGGGGCCATGTGTGGGTGTGGGCTATAGATGGAGGTGGGCTGTTTTTTCTAAAGGAAGGAGTGTCGGAAAACCTGGAAGCAAAACACAGGGGTAGTCTGTAAGGAGACTCAAGAGCTCCGCCTTCTCTCCTGGGGGCAAGTTAGGGAATCTGGATTTGGAACCTACAGGGATTCTCTGGGGCTCTGGACCTCATTTTGTTTGTAAATCCCTTCCAAGATCGCTGGAAAGTGCCGTGGGGTGCAAATGGGGAGGGGGGATAAAAGGGGAGGTAGAGAAGGGTGAAGGAGAGCACCCTGCAAGTCAGCTGGGGAATGGGGCATAGGGAAGGGGGTGATGGGTCTCTCGGCCTCCTTGGACCAGCCTGTGCCCTCAAGCCTCAGAGCCAAGTACTGGGGACAGAAGGACAGGATCAGCCTCCTAGACCCCAGTGTAGCCCCAGGCTAACAACCCATCCATATCCCCCTCTCCCTGACTTAAACCTCCTTCAGCCTCTGATTAGAGTTCATCTGCGTGAGCAGATGACGGTCGTCTGAGACCCCCACCCCCCTTACCCCCCGTGTCCCAGAGATTGCCCCCTGAAGAAAGAGTGCCTCCCTGGCAACATGGGAAGCAGATTTGTGTGGCTTCTAGCACCTCCCTTGCCTTCCCTGGACCTCAGTCTCCTCCTCTGTACAAAGAGACCCCAAAGCCCTGTCCAGCTCAGAGCCCTTCCTTGAGACTGGGGTGGGCCAAGGCAGTTCAGGGCTGAGGCTGGGTGGACCAGGGACTGGGAGGACATCTGGGGAGGGATGAAGGGGGGCTGGCTATTTGCAGGCATCTCTCTTCCACAGGATGATCCCTGAGGAGCAGAAGGGGCCAGTGATGGCTGCCATGGGGGACCTCACTGGACCAGGTAAGGTGGACTCAGCCCTTGTGCGGTCCTCAGACCCCATCCTTTCCTGGTCCCAAAGTGTAGCCACTCGGGCCTGTTGGCCTGAGGCCTGGGCAAACAGGTGTGAGTTCCAGGCCAGCCCTGAGGGAGCATTGTGGAATCTGCCACTTGGGTTGGGTCACTTCCCGAAGGATTGCGAGGGGCCTTGCCCTGATGCCCACACACCCAGAGGCTGAGACTGAATGCCTTACACTGGGCCCTGGGCCTAACTAAGTCCTTACCTCAGCCCCAGATTGAATACTGAGGGCTCTGGTCCCAGTTCCAGCCCTAACTGGCCTCAAGCTCCCTCCCACACTTGCCCTTGCTTCCTGTCACTGTGGGTCTCCCAGAGCCCCCGTGGCAGGAGACAATTGTCGGGGGGGAGTGGGGACAGGCTGGCCAGAGCAGACTCCCCAGTGTGACTCAGACCATTTCACTTAAAAGTAGGCTCACCCAATGAAGAAATCAGCTAAAATACATGTTTATCACCATATAAGACCTCCTCCAGAACTCTCGGCATAATTTTGGAGTCTGTTAATTTGGCCTACTTCAGAGCATTGCAAGTATTTTATTTTTAAAAAAGATGTTATTTATTTATTTGAGAGGGTGATAGAATGAGTGTGCACACAGAAGGAGAGGGAGAAGCAGATTCCCCACTGAGTGTGGAGCCCGAGTGGGGCTCGATCCCAGGACCTCGAGATTATGACCTGAGCTGAAGGCAGACGCTTAACTGACTGAGCCACTCAGACTTGAAATGGGGATTTCAAGTATTTTAAAAACAAATTCAACTAGGTCAGGGCTCTCATCCTATAGTGCAAATGATAGTGAGAGGTGCTGTTGGCTAAAAATGCAGATTCCCAGCTTCCACCCCCAGGATCCTAATTCAGTGGACCTGGAGAGGGGGCCGGACATGTGCCTTTGAGATAAGTGCCCCGGGGGATTCTGGAGCACATGGACCCTGACCCGAGCTCTGACAAACCATCCCGTAAGGACACCACTGAGGTTTTGCCCCATGCAGCTTCTAAGTATTTTACCCTCTTGTATGACTTTATATGGGAGTGGTGCTAACCTATTTTGTGTGTTCTTGCCGCCTTTTGTGGATGTCAAGTTTCTTTTTTTTTTTTAATTTCATGATTTTGGGTGCTAACATACAACAACTTGGTGAGATATTGATGCTCTAACTAGAAGAACCAGGCAATGCATTCTCTTTTCCCTTGGCTAAGTAATTAATTAATTACAGTCCCCCAAATGTGGGCACATATCATTTATGCCAGACTGGAAATACATAAATTGTTGGCTGTTGCTAGGATATTAACTCAAGACAGTTTTGAAACTAAAGAAAAGTAGAAAGAAAAAAACTCTCATGGTCTTACCATGAAAAGACAGCCACTGTAATAATAATACAAACACCATTATTATGTACTTAATCGGTGTCAGATCCTGTGCTAAGAGCTTCTGTGCTTTATGTTATATAACCCTCACAACAACTCTCTAAGTTAGATATTGTTGCCCCTGTTTTGTTGACGAGAAAGCCGAGGTTCAGAGGAGCTCGGTGGTCACATAGCTAATTGTTGGTAGAGCTGAGATTGGACTCCAGATCTCTTTGTCTCCAGAGCTACTTCTTTACTACACGGTTGTACAAATAATACATCCCTTTTATAAGATATTCAGACAAAACAGACATGAATGACTTTGAAAGTGAAAGTTCCTCATAATGGGACCATCTGGAGATAACCACTATTAACATATTTGTGTAAAGTCATCTTCCGTTCATATATAAACATATTTATAAAAACCCATATATATGTGGGCTAAGTACTCTACGCTGTGTTCTTCAGCTTGCTTTTTTTTTCATTTAGCAGCCTACCACAGACTTCTTTCCATCCTGGTATGATGTATCTCTCCGCCCCTCCCCCTGCTCCCCCAGCATGTAATATATTAAGTATATTGATACACACACACACCATATTGGTGGTCAGGAAGGTTCATCTCAGGTTGGACCGTTAGGACCAACCACAAGTGGTTGGTCACCAACACAAGTGACTGATTGAGGTCACGCCCTCAGGAAGAGGGAAATGACAGAAGCAGGATAGGGCAGGGGAAATTGCTAAGCAAGGATGTGGGCTCAGCTGTTAGCCCAGGTTCAGTCTGATCCCGTGGGAGCTCCAGAGCAGGAATGGCTCCACAGAATTCACCCTGTCTTCAGCGAGGAGGCCATGAACGCTTCTGCTCAGCAGGGCAGCCCTCTGCAGAAATGGGGCAGTTGTGACCCTGAGCCGCTGATGAAGGGCATCTGGGCAGCACCCCCACAACATGGATGCCCGGTTTTCACAATCTGAAACCTCAGTGCACTCAACATCCTTGTATGTCTGTCTTCAGGTGTGTTTATTCAACTTTTCTCCCTAAGAATGAGTGCCTAGAAATAGAAAAGTTTCATCAAATAGATTTTATCTATAACTTTTTAAAAAATATTGAGCTCAATTCATCTGGTAGTATTTGATAATATGATGCCAGGGGACTTTTTATTATGTATTTAGATATAAA
The DNA here is from genome assembly GCF_011800145.1 of Mirounga leonina. Classification (NCBI taxonomy): domain Eukaryota; kingdom Metazoa; phylum Chordata; class Mammalia; order Carnivora; family Phocidae; genus Mirounga; species Mirounga leonina. The sequence continues at coordinate 6,295,467 of NW_023270921.1, forward strand.
TAGTCTTTCATGCTTTTAGTATGCAGTACCTTTTCTTGTTAAAAAAAAAAACAGTGCAATTTCCAGCCCTCCTCTTCCTATATCCTATAGTCACTACTGATATTCGGCATGCCTCCGTGCAGATTTTTCAATGCATGCATAAACATATAGTACTTACTTTTTTAAATAAATGAGTGGGATCTTAGAATACAGATTCTTCTGAAACTTACTTTTTTCCCCTCTTAACCTACAATGGATCTCTTTCTATTCCTAACATGTAGGAGGTCTTCTCTCTATATTTGCTGAAAGAATTAAAAAACCATCAGCGTCCTTTTTTAAAAGCCTGTTTGGATTCCATTGACTGGAATGAATCACAGCACCTGCATGGTCCCCAGATGCTGCCTGGCAGCCCCGTCCATCTCCCTGTCCCATAGGACTCGCTTAGACGATGGTGGCAAACTCTGGCCCCAAACTCCCGATGCCTCCTCCCCTGTCCTCCTTCTCAGCTGATGACCTTGCTTCCTGTTGCACTGAGGACAGTGAAGGAACCAAAAGAGCACCTCTGCCAGCTCCCTCCTCCATACCTGGCCCCGTGCTCGCATCTGTGTCCGCATTCCCCATGTGGAGGATGACCTCTTCCGGTCCACACCCTCCCCTCCCCTCCCCTCTGTCCTGCTCAAGGACATTCTTCCAGGCAGTCTTCCCTCTCTACTGTATTGTCAAAATTTCCCATCAGCTAAAAAACATGCTTTTATTTCTCCCTTTTAAAAACAAACACCTCCTGATTCTCTTGCTGCTTGGGTCCTATGGAGCACAACTCTCAAAGCTGTTGTCTATACTTTCTCACCTCCTCTCTCTCTCTTTTTATTAAGCTCACTTCCAAACACACAAAAATAGGGAGTGCAAATCCTCATGGCCCTCCTTTTGTTCCTGGAGTCCAAGGCAAAACCCAAAGAGCGTGTCATTTCATCCCCTCCATACTTCAGGATGCACCAAAAATAACAAAGAAGACATTTCCTTACACGCCACAAAGACGGTAGCACACTGAACAAAATTAGCAACTTTGATTTAATACCACCTAATGACCAGTCCCACAGTCAACTTTCTCCAGTTTGTGTTAATGAGGCTCCAAGAAGGACCACTGTTTATCTGGTGGCCACGGCTCTTCAATCTCCCTGAATCTATAAGCCCCACTCCTGCCCTGCCCTATCGTTTTGGGGTTTTTTCCCAGGTCATTCCCTCCTTTGAAGAACCCAGGCCAGCTGCCCTATAAAATATCTCACATTCTCAATTTGGTTCACTGCTTCCTCGAGGTGTGGTTAAAATGCTCCTCTGTCCATTTTCTCTTAACACTTTCCAATACAGTTTTCACACCCAAACACTCCACAGAAACTACTTTTATGAAGATGACCAATAACAATGCCCCGACACTAAAGAGGATGGTCAGTTTTCGGCTCCGTGAGCACTCCATCTTCCCTGAAACGCTGTTATCCCTTGGTTTCCAGGGCACCACGCTCTGGCTTTCCTCCTGCCTCACGGGGCGCCCCTTCCCAGGCTCCGTGACTGGTTCCTCACCTCCTCGGTCTGGATGCCAGCAGCCAGTCCGGGGCTCAGGCTTTGGATCTCTTTCCCCCTCACACCCCTGGTGATCTTATCCAGCCTCCCAACTCTAAACACCATTTATAGAGCTGGAACATGAACCTCCGTGTATCCAATTTTAGAGGTGGACAACTCTGGCCATGCTGTCCATACTTATCCTTTTCCTACCGGTGTCCTCACCCCTCCGTCACCCCTTTCCTCCCAAAGCCTCTCCTTGTTGGGAAGTGTGTCAAAGAGGGTGTTTTGCCAGTGGGGGAAACACAAAGGATATGGATGGGCTCCAGACTATTAAGGACAGCCATCAGCCCTGGAAACCCTCTATGTGGCTATCACGATGAGTCCTAACTCTGAAAAAAGAAAGAAATGTAATGGTCTTCATCAAACAACAACAAACACCATTTGTCAGCTCACGATGCCCCAACTTTCACCTCAGGTCAGTTTCTCCCATGAGCACTAGGCTCCCATATCTGGCTCTCTCCTTCTCAGCTTCTCTACTTAGACATCTGCAAGGCTCTTCAAACCTTATATGCCCAGTTCTGCAGGCAATTAGGGGAATTTGAATAGGGATTAGGCATTGAATAAAACAAAACAAAACAAAAAATGTGTCCACTTGCACAGGTGGAGATCTTTGATAAAAAGCAAGTTACAAAGCATGTATTTTTTTTTAAAGATTTTATTTATTTATTTGAGAGAGAGAATGAGATAGAGAGCATGAGAGGGGGGAGGGTCAGAGAGAGAGGCAGACTCCCTGCTGAGCAGGGAGCCCGACGTGGGACTCGATCCCGGGACTCCAGGATCATGACCTGAGCCGAAGGCAGTCGCTTAACCAACTGAGCCACCCAGGCACCCACAAAGCATGTATTAACTATGACTTCGTTTTGGCTGAAAACTCTTACATGAATATATAGTCTTTTTCTTTTTTTTATTTTATTTTATTTTATTTTTTAAATATTTTATTTGACAGAGAGAGACACAGCGAGAGAACAAACACAAGCCGGAGGAGTGGGAGAGGGAGAAGCAGGCTTCCCGTGAAGGAGGGAGCCCGATGCGGGGCTTGATCCCAGAACCCTGGGATCATGACCTGAGCCGAAGGCAGACGCTTAACAACTGAGCCACTCAGGCGCCCCAATGAATATATAGTCTTTTTCTTATAAGATTTATTTATTTTATTTTAGAAGAGAGAGAGCGAGCGAGCACATGAGCAGGGGGAGAGGGAGAGGGAGAATCCTCCAGCGGACACCCAGGTGTGCGTAGATTCCTGGTGGGGCTCAACCCCAGGATGCTGAGATCATGACCTGAGCTGAAATCAGGAGTCAGACACTTAACTGACTGAGCCACCCAGGCGCCCCTCATACAGGAATATATAGTCTTTGAAAAGGATATGAACGGATATACACTAAGGTGTTAAAAGTAGCAACCTCTGGGAGATAGAAATGGTATTTTTCTCTTTTCCCCTTATATCTGTATTTTCTAAATTCCTTCAGTGCACATATATATATGCTATTTTTATAAGAAAAGGCTATTTTAAAATGGAAAGAACACATGTCTAACACTGAGCTCCTGATCTTTCCCATCTCAACCTCCTCCTGCCCTTCCTATCTCAGTGAGTGGCTGCTCCCAGGACGAGGACGGAGTGGCTCAGGCCAAAAGCCTCCCCTCCTCCCGTGGCAGGGCTCACACCCATGGCTCACTGTTAGAAGATTAATCTAGAATCTGACCATTTCTCACGACTCCTACCGCTATGGGCAAAGAACTGCAGAGGAAATTCATGGAATAAATACAAATGGCCAAAGAACATCTGAAATGGAGTTCAATTTCACTGAGTGACAAACACATGCAAATTAGGTGGAGGTGTCATTTCTGCCCACCAGGTAGGCAAAGATCCCACAGAATGGTGACACCCAGTGTCAGCAGCTGTGGGGAGAAAGCGGCATTCTCCTACACCCTGGAGAGTGCTCGGAGGCGGGCACCCTTAGAAGCTGGCAGCCCCGAGGGCCCCGAGGGTTTGGCGGTAAGAGCTCACTCTGGCCTCTCTGGGCAGTCCCTTTGCTGGACCTGGGCAAGAAGCTGAGCGTGCCCCAGGACTTGATGATGGAGGAGCTCTCGCTGCGAAACAACAGAGGATCCCTCCTCTTCCAGAAGAGACAGCGCCGGGTGCAGAGATTCACCTTTGAGTTTGCAGCCAGCCCACGAGTGGTGAGTTAGTCCCATTGTGCTTATAGGGGAATTGAGGCCCAGAGAGGGCCAGTGGTTAGCCTAAAGCCAAACAGTGAGCCAGATGAGGACATCTGGCCCCTGGGGAATCCCTCTAGCTCCAGCTGGAAAGGCTGTGATGTTCCCATCAAATTGAGCCCCCGACTTGCTCTGTGATCTTAGAAAAGTGGTATCTCTTTAGGCATCTCTCCCCAGATACAAAACATAAAGTGGAATGGGCACGGCGAGCTGTAGGTGAAGGGATTCTAGCTCCTACAAAAAGTGCTCTTGGCTGACTTTGCAGTGAGCAGGATTTAGATTAGACATTGAGCTTGACCTAAGTGAGAAAACACAAAACTCTCTCTTCTTGCCCCTATAAGAACTTAAAGGCCAGAAAACAGTCTGCTGGTAGAGACAAGAATGGCTTATCCTCAGGCTTCAGAAAGTCAGCAGGCAGTTTCAGTTACTTGGAATGAACTTGGGGTCATTCCACTCATACTCCACTCAATGTCTGGACTAAAAAGGGGGTGACTAAGAGGCGATGATGTGGCAGAATGCAGAATAGTAAAGACAACAAAACACCTACCTTTGCTAGCCAAGCACTTCATGTGTATCATCTCATTTAATGCCCATAGAGCCCTATAAGCTAGAAATTATCAACACTACTCCCATTTTATAGATAAGGAAACTGAGACTCGGGATGGTTATCTGCCCAAGGTCAATATTAGAATAGCAATTAACATACAGAGAGCATTGCTCTGTTCCAGGAACTGGGATTAGCACCCTATGCTATTAATTCATCCCCCCAATATCCCTGGGATGTAGGCACTAAGATTATGCACCCCCCTTTTTTGTTGGAAGGAGAACCCTGGCCCCTTGCTGCACTGAGCCTCCCTGTGGTCTATTTGCCCCCACAGATCGTGGATGGAAGTGCCAAGGGGAAGGTAACAGGATCGAAGGTGACAGGAACAGCAGAGCTGGGGACGGTGAGTATGCAGGGAACCCCCGCAAGAGGGGAAGCTGGGGGAAGGGGCCAGGCAGCTCTGTGTGGCAGTCCATGGCCTCTGAGCACCCGCCCCTGTGCCCAGGTTGCCAATGGCCCCGAGGGGCAGAACTGCCGCTCTGAGCTCCACATCTTCCCAGCCTCATCCCAGGGCCCCGAGGACGCCCATTCTGCAGCCTTCCCCACAGTGCGTGCCCGCAGCCCCAGCGCCCTGGCACCCGGTGAGTGCCTCCCCGGGTCCTGGGACCAGGGCTGGGGGACCAGAGCCCAGGCCATGCTCCACTGTGGGGCGGGAACCAGCGCCCAGAGAGTGTCTGGTCTACATCCCCCATCCCCCTCCACAGACCTAACACAAGCCCAGAGAGGTGCAGCAATGCACCCAAGGTCACACACTGAGCCAGAGTCTGCGCCCCAACTCACAATTCCCCTGCTCCAGTCCTCCTTGCTTCCAGGGATGGGGAAGGATCGGTCCCCTTTGCTGGAACAACTCTGGCGTTATATTCTCCCCACACCCCCCATCCCAGCTCCAGGCTTCCCTCCCCCAACCATATCTGTGGGGTGGGCAGGAGTGGGAGCTGAGGGAGAAAAGAACCGAGCTGCCCCCCCATCTGCCTGCCCCCCATGAGCCCTGCTCCATCTCCAGGCTATGCCGAGCCACTGAAGGGTGTCCCGCCAGAGAAGTTCAACCACACAGCCATCCCCAAGGGCTACCGCTGTCCTTGGCAGGAGTTCATCAGCTACCGGGACTACCAGAGGGATGGCAGAAGTGACACCCCCAGCATGGCCCAGTATCGAAATTTCAACAAGTAAGGCCGGGGGCGGGGGGGCGGCTTGGGGAGAGATGGCTGGGGTGTGCAGGTGCCCGTGGTGGCAGTTCCTGAGCCCTCTCACAGGCCAAGCTCTATCTGAGCACTTCCACACTCTTGCCTCGGCCCATAGTAGGTGCTCAAGAAATGCACAGGGAATGAATGGGTGAATGTGCCACACATCTTGGTTTCTCCACACAACAGGGCAGGGAGGTGCTACAGTTTTTCCTATTCTGCGAGTGAAGGGACCCACTCAGGAACATCAACAACCTGCCCAAGGTCACAAAGCAAGGAAGCAGCGGGTGTGGGATCCAAGTCTGCATTTGTCTGACTCCAGAGCCCGGTTTCTTGTTTCCTCCCTGTTGTGTGCCATCCCTTTGACGCACGTTCCTCCCTGGGTGGGGCCCCAATCTCACTAGTCCTAGATCAGCTCAGCCTTTTCCTCACTTTCCTCAAAGGTCTGGAAGAGGCCTAGAGATGGCTTTGGGGTGTATCAAAGTGGGGAGTGGCAGTGAAATGTTGGACGCCAGATGTTGAGAGCCGCAGAAGAGTGGCTTGTACTATTTAGAGCATGGGGCCTCAACGTGGGCTTACATGCAGACTCCTTGCTTCGCTGTGTGACCTTGGGCAAGTGACTTAACCTCTCTGAGCCTCTATTTCCCCATCTGTAAAATGAGACTATTACAGTATCTACTTTGTAAGACTGTTGTGAGGGTGGCATGAGAAGCCGTAGGCAAAGTTTCTAGTAAGTAATAAGCTCTCAATAAACAGTAGCTATTAGTATTAGTATTCGTACTAGTATTAGTTGCAGGCTGAAATAATGGTTGGAAAAGCTAATAGAGAGAACTGGAAAGGGATAAATTTAGTGTTCTGCCCCAGGGGCCCAAAGACAAATCACAGGCATCAAGACAGGAGCCTGGCACAGGAGGGAGGCCTTGGGCTAGGGGATGCCTTTCAACTGCAGTTGGCTTCCTCAGGCTGATGCGATTTCTGAAAAATGCTCCTCTGGCCTGGGCGGCATTAAGTGAGAAAGACGAGGGTCCACGGGAGGAGGCCACGGTCCAGCTCTTCTGGCACCTGCTCAGACCACATGCGAGACTGTCTGACAGCCGGGGGCGATCAGCCCTGAGAAGAGACTGCTCAGAAGAGAGGTGACCTCCCTCACACAGCTGATAGCCAGGGAGGGCCCCGACGGGAAGAACTGTGCCCAACAGGCACCACGGGAGCCACGAGCCATTGGCAGGCATTCTGGGGTTTCTGCCAGGCCAGACCGTGTTCTCTCTGCTCCTGGGGCCCTCAGCCCTTACCCACCCAGCTAGTTCAGACCCTCGGTAGACATTCAGTCCTGAGCGCTGGCTTCCAGGCTGGCCCCATCCATCTCACGCTGCAGCTAGGACAGGACGAAGCACATTCCTACCAACTGTTGGAGGAGGGCTTTAGGGGGCCCTAAGCCCAGGCCCCCGTTGAGACCCAAGAGCCAACTGATGCCAAAGCGGGGGTGAGCAGCAGTGTTAGTGGCCAAGCTGTGCTAAGGATCCAGGGCTCTGGGCTTCTAGTCAAGGGCTGGATCGTGAGGCCTGTGCAGCTTGGAAATTGCCCAGCCTATTCCCGCAGGGCCTGGCTGTTGCCGCCACAGCCAGGGTGGTCCAGGCAGACCCGTTCTCCTGGCTGGAGCCCAGGCCCTGGCCTGAGGCCTGCCTTTCTACCCCAGAGGCAAGCACGCCCTCATTCCCACTGCTCCCAGGCTTCGAGGAAAACACTACATGAGCGGTGCTTTTTAAGTTTTCTTAAGATGAAAAAATAGTTTAAAAATAACATACTTATATTCTCTTATACACACACACACACACACACACACAGAGAGGCAACTACAAATAAAGAGAGAGCCCTTTGTTCAGCATCCTCCAATCCCAGTTCCCTTCCCAAATTCTCAAAGGTAACACTGGTCAGGTTGGTGTGTATGTTTTCAGATCATTTTCTCCCAGCAACTCCAGTCCTATAGTGGATGGCACTGTTTGGGGTGTATGTGTGCGTTTTGATACTTTGTATCTCATTCTGTAACTTGCTTGCCTTTTGGACGTTTTGAAATCTATCCTACTTATTGTACACAGATCTTTTCATTCCCTTTAAGCGGCTGTATGGTATTCCACCATGCGAATACAGTACATCTGTCTTGTCTGGGTCTCTGCTAATGGACATCTGGGCTGTTTCTGGTTTGTCACCACTCGCTGCTCATACCCGTGTCTTTGTGTGTACATGCACGTGCTCCCCTAAGCCCTATGCTTACGGGTGCAATTGCTGGTTCACAGAGTTTGCACATTTTTAAATTAAAAAGATCCTGCAAGTTGTCCAAGGTAGCAGCATAATTTACCCTCCAACCAGCAGTATCTGAGTGAAAATTTGCCCCACCATCTCACCAACTTTGCCCCATTATCAAATTATTTCTTTTCACCAGTTTTACAGGTGAGAAGTGGCATGTCTCTGTTATCATTTGCATTTCCTGATTCTCGGTGCTCTTTCTAACCCCTCTTCCCTCTCTGGCCTGCGGGTATATTGTTCTGAGGAGAGATGAGCAGAGGAAGGAAAAACCCCATTCCAGCTCCTCTGCCTCTGGAGCTTACTTAAGGGGAACCTAGAGTTTTGCCTAGGACAAGCCAATTCTAGCTTTGAAAATTTCATTCCTATTCCCAAGCACCAAGCCATCCCCACCAGAGGCAGATCGGGGGATGGGCAGAGCTGGAGAAACCTGTTAAGGATAATACAAAGCCTTGCTGTACAGGTGGTGACACTGAGGCCCAGAGGGAGGCAGGGAGGGGGCCCTACATGGTGACCCGCATATCAGTGCTCTGCCATCCAGTGGTCTCCCACACAGCCCACCTCTCCTGCTGCTCTTCTCTCCACAGGACCCCGGTGCCCTTTGGAGGACCCCTGGTGGGAGAGACCATTCCCAGGGCAGGCACCCCCTGTGTCCCGGAGCTCATCAGTGGCTTGGAGCTCCTTCGTCTCAGACCCAGCTTCAACAGAGTGGCCCAGGGCTGGGTCCGCAACCTCCCCGAGTCCGAGGAGCTGTAGCCCCAGCCTGAATATTCAGTTCCCCCGTCTTGGTGTTCGGGGAACATCTTGCAGTCAAGACTTCCGGGCAGCACGTCACAGTTTCTGAAGGGTCTTCACACACAACACCTTACTGCAAGTGGCCTCGAAGGCCACAGAGTTCAGTAGTCCCCAAATTTCCTGGGGATGATGTTTTGCACACGGATTTCGGGCCTGCCCCAGACTCGCAGCATTCAGATCTCCTGAGCTGGGGAATTTCTATCAGTAACCAACACTCCGAGCTGATTCCAGGGAAACTTGCTCATGGTTTGCGTCTTTAGACATCCAAGCCACCAGTGAATTCACATGCACGCCTCCGCTCCTCCCTGCTGTGGACTCTAGCTTACACTCCCCTGGCAGGGAGCTCACTAGCAGCCCATCTACCTACGGATAACTCTGATAATCAGAAAGCTTTTCCTTTTATTGAGACGCAGCTCTAAACATCTGCTAAGTGGCGACTGTGTGTAGACACCCTCTGCCAGCCCAGGGAGAGTGTGTGGCGAACACGCCCAGGCCCTGGCCTAGAGGAACAAAGGACAGTAGGGAAGACACATTTGTAAAGCAGGAAATCATGTTCCTTTTCCCTACAGCACACTGACTGACAACAGAGGAAGAAAGGGGGCTTGAGGCAGAAGAGGGGGTCCCTAGCCCTGGGGCTGGGGCGGGATTCCATGAAGCTTCTCAGAGACTTTGGGTGGGACCCCAGAGGAGGACGGAGAGCCATCAAGGGCAGAGGGAGTGATGGGGAGGGCATTCCTGCCAAGTGGACCGGCATGTGCGAAGTGTGGAATTGTGCACAGGAAGAGGTGTGTTCTGGAAAAAGGAGGGCGCTGTGCTAGAGGGGTCAGTGAGGGCCAGCACTGGGGGGACTTTACTAAGGAGATGGGGGCAGTTTTTAAGCTGAGGAGTGATGGGTCTTGCTATGTGGGGCACAGAGTGGCAAGGACTAAGGCCAGAAGCCAGGAATCCTGCAGGGAACAAGGTCTAGACTAGGGAGATGGCCATGGGGATGGAATGAAGGGGCACCCCTCTGTGCACCTTACAGGTCAGGTACAATGTGGAGTACCTGTAAGGCCCCCTTCTTTCTTTTCTCCTTCCACTCACCATCCTGTGCAAGCCTCAGGGTAAATCTCGTCCTAGTCTCCACCAGGGCTATTCAAGGCTATATCCCTTTCACTAGGAAAAGGAGAGAAAGGAATGCCTCTTAGTTCAACTGGTGATGAGGAAGACAATGAAAATGATGATGGTGGTGGCTGCTTTTTATTGGGTGCCTCAGTGCTTGGGCTGCTAGTAGATTCTCCACATATCCTATTTCTTATTTGCAGTTCAACCCTAAGGGAAAGGTATTGTCCCATTTTACAGATGTGGATATCCAGGCTCAAAGGAAGTGGCTTATCCAGGTACAGAGCCAAAATGAGAATGTCTAATTCCACTGGCTGTCCCTTTTCACTGCACTGGGTGGCCAGACCAATGCCCACTCACTCTGGAACCATCTAAGCATGGTGTCCTGCCTTCGGGCTTAGGGGTGAAAAGTGCAGGTTGGGAAGTCAGAATGGATGGGTTGGGCTCTAACAGCTACTGCTGGCTGTGTGAACTTGAGCAAGTCATTTTTCTGTCTCTACACCTGTAAGACGAGGACAAGGCCAGAACCTCCTGGATAGGGCTGTTGTGAGCACAGTGATGGACACATACTTAAGAAGCCCTCAGTCATTATTAGATTTCATGAAGCTACTGCTCTTGACTAGAAGAGACGTTCTTGTTCTTGAGAAGCTGGCTGCAAGATGTCATTGGGGTCAGCAAAGCTTAAGCTGGAAGGAGAGCCTCTGATTACTGTAGGGCTCCCTGTGGACATGGACATGGACATGGAATTACCTCCCTCTGCCTCCTCCCTGACTCCCTCTCTTGGGAACATGAGAAGGTGAGAAATCCAGCTAGTTCCCAGGGTGTGTGGGATAGTGGTTACATTTTCCTTTTGTTCTGGACTTTCACTGCACCCCACACCATCTTGAGGGGCCAGCAGCCTATTAGACTTGCCTGCCATTGATGTGTTGTTTTGAATTGGGGGGCTGCTATTGAAAGCCATGTCTGCATGAGCTGAAAACCAACCGTGAAAGTGTCTGACACATAGAAGAGAGGATCTGGACTACCTTGGCTTAGCTCTGCTGTGTTCCGGATGGTGATGGCTGCCCCTAGCTACAGGAGAGGAGGGGCTGCTACACCCGAAAGCGAATCCGCATTCTTTCTTCTGATGATGTGACTTTCACTGACATTGTTTAAAAAAAAAAAAAAAAAAAGGAATGCTTATTATCTAAATAAATAAGTAAAATGTGGAAAGACTGGCCCATCTCCCATGCTCATAGTATCTCCCATGCTCATAGACTTTCCCAGCCTCCTGCATTCTGCCTCATCCCCACATACTGGAGGTAACCATGAGTAACAGTTTGGACCTTCAAGAATTCTAGAATTATTTGACTAGATAAATATGTAGTGTGGAAAGGTGCATGGGGCGAAAATATGTCTTTGTTTAATGGGATCATACCGTATGTACTATTTTGTATTTTGCATCTTTATTCAACAATAAGTAAAATTTGGATCCTGAAAAAGCAGGCCATTAACTTTTCATGTAATTTGTGGGTTTAGTGAGCCCTTCATATAAAATCCTATTCTTTGCCTGTTCATAGAAAATTCTATGCTTTTTGGTCCCAGAGTCCTGGGATCGAGTCCCACATCGGGCTCCCGGCTCAGCGGGGAGCCTGCTTCTCCCTCTGACCCTCTCCCCTCTCATGCTGTTTCTCTCTCTCTCTCTCTCTCTCAAATAAATAAATAAATAAAATCTTTAAAAAAAAAAAAAAGAAAAGAAAATTCTATGCTTTTGCCTGTTCTATTCCTTACCTAAATGAAATCATCCAGTGATATGGAAATGAAAAGGACTGAGACCAGCCAGGACATTGGGAAAGTGGACATGAGCTATGGCAGGGATGAGTGGAGAGGAGCTGGGTTCCTTGGGCGTGGGCGCAGACACAAATTAGCAAGCAAAGGAAGGCGGATACAAACATGTATGTGTGCTCTTGCAAGGAAGTGTTCATATGAAAGTCGGGATGGGGTTAACTTTGGGAGGAAGGAAAGGCTGGTGATTGTGAAGGGATAAAAGGCTTCTGGGGAAAGCTGGACAATTTCCGTTGCTGGATTCAGGTGACCGTTACACGAGTGTTCACTCTAGAATATTAAATTTAGTTGTACATCCGTATTTTATGCACTTGTTCTGTACATGTGTTATATTTTACCAAAACAATTCCTTCTTTCAAAAAGTGAATGGACAAATCAGTAACAGATCAGACGTACCTGATGAAAGAATTAGTGAACTAGAAGTGCCCATAATGTTTCACAGAGAGGTGAAAAGACAGAGAGTATGAGAGAAAAATTAAAAAGACACGGAGAATAAAATGGAAGTGTCTGACAGTACTGATAGGAATTCCAGAAAATGCTTTAAAATGACTGGGTTTTCTCCAGATTTGATAAAAGACATAAATTCACACCATCCTCACCCTGTCATGAGAAGGGATATTAAATCTACACTTAAGAACCACTGTATTGAGGGGCGCCTCTGTGGCTCAGCCGGTTGAGCGGTTGAGCATCAGCCTTCAGCTCAGATCATAATCTCAGGGTCTTGGGATCAAGCCCTGAGGGCTCCCTGCTCAGCAGGGAGTCTGCGCCTCCCTCTCCCCCCGCCTCCCCCACTTGTGGAGCACTCACGTTCTCTTTCTCTCTCTCTCAAATAAAATCTTTTTAAAAAAACCCACTGTATTGAAATTGCAGAACTCCAAAGTCACAGAGAAATTTCAAGAAAGCTTAAATTACCTACAAATTACCCAGATGAAAAAGCTAGATTATCTACAAAAGATGGACATTTACAATGACAGCAATAACACAAAAATATTTTCAAGAAGTGAGAGCAAAATAAACTCATTTTCAGACAAATAAGTAGTATGAGAATTTCCCACTAACCCCGGAAAGAACAAAAGAACATGCTTTAGTACTGTCAGACACTTTAGGAAGGATCCAGAAAAAAAGTATAGAATCTAAGAAGCAATGGTGAGCACAGAGATCAATCAATTCAATAGACAGCAGGAAGGATGAAAAAGAAGCAATTAAAGGGACATGAATTAAAGTATAAATACATTTAAATATATCAGTTATCACAATAAATGTAAATGTATACAACTCACCAATTTAAAGATACTCACAGTTTGGGTAAAAAGTAATTCCAGCTCTATGCCTTTCACAAATAGCACTCCTAAAAATATGACATGGAGGCAAACTAAAGAAATGGAAAAGGATAAAGCAGTTAGATGTTGTCCGGAAGAAATGTGATCTAGTTATATTAACATCAGACAAGGAGACTTCCTGGCAAAAAGCATTATTGTGATAAAGAGGATCCTTACATAATGATAAGCCCATAGTCATTGTGGAAGATTTAACACATTTCTTTGAATTACTGATCAGTCATCAGAGTAAGGATATAGGAAATTTGTACAATGAAAGGAAAATGTGGAATCTTGCACCACCAAATTAGAGAATACTCGTTATTTTCAACTACTATGAAACACTTCATAAAATGAACACACAAAACTTAAAACTTTTATGCATCACAAACAATGAATCATGGAACACTACATCTAAAACTAATGATGTAATGTATGGTGATTAACAACAATAAAAAAATTAAAAAACTTTTATGCATCAAAGGATCCTTTTTTTTATTATGTTCAATTAGTCAACATATAGTACATCATCAGTTTTTGATAGAGTGTTCAACAATTCATTAGTTGCATATAACACCAAGTGCTCATCACAACACGTGCCCTCCTTAATACCCATCACCCCGGTTACCCCATCCCCCCACCTCCCTCCTTTCTGTAACCCTCAGTTTGGTTCCCGGAGTCCAGAGTCTCTCGTGGTTTGTCTCCCTCTCTGATTTCTTCCCCTCAGCTTTCCCTCCTTCCCCTGTGGTCCTCCACGCTATTCCTTATGTTCCACATATGAGTGAAACCATATAATTGTCTTTCTCTGCTTGACTTATTTCACTTAGCATAATCCCCTCCAGTTCTGTCCATGTTGATGTAAAAGTTGGGTATTCATCCTTTCTGATGGCTGAGTAATATTCCATTGTATATATGAACCACATCTTCTTTACCCATTCATCTGTTGAAGGGCATCTCGGCTCTTTCCACAGTTTGGTTATTGCGGACATTGCTGCTATGAACACTGGGGTGCATGTGCCCCTTCTTTTCACTACGTCTGTATCTTTGGGGTAAATACCTAGTAGTGCAATTCCTGGGTCATAGGGTAGCTCTATTTTTAACATCTTGAGGAACCTCCACACTGTTTACCAGAGTGGCTGTACTAGCTTGCATTCCCACCAACAGTGTAAGATCAAGACAGCAAAAGGACAATCTACAGAATAAAAGATTATAACTCAAAGAATAAAGTAAATATCCATGAATTCACAGTGATGTAAATAAATCATTGAACAAACAAATAAATGGGGGAGAAAAGACAAACCTTCTTTCTTCCTCACAAAAGATTTCCAAATAATGTATGTAGAAACTTCCTCTTCAGGAGATGAAATGTAATTCCCATCCTATTGATTGTAGATTGGCCTTACTGACTTGCTTCCAAAAAATAGAACATAGGAAGGGAAAAACAGTAAATTTATGAAGGAGAAACCTGGAAGACATCAAGGGATCAAGGTTAACATCATCAATGATATTCAGATCCCTGACATAACATGGTAAGAAGGGCACTGCCCTTTGAGATATTTTCCCCAAATCCATAAGCCCAGGCGAATCATGAGAAAACATCAGACAAATTCAAGTCGAGAGACAGTCTACAAAATAGCTTACCAGTACTCGTTGGTAATGTGGTAGACTGTGTTGGGTTCTGGAACAGAAAGGGATATCAGAGGGGGAAAAAAACGGCGAAATTCAAATAAAGACTTTGTTTAATTAATAGTATTATATGAATGTTAATTTCTTAGTTTTGACAAAAATACCATGGCTATGTTAGATGTTAACATTGGGAAAGCTGGGTGAACAGTAACAACTCTCTGTACATCTGTGCAACTTTTTTGTAAATCTCAAGTTATTCCAAAATAAAGTTTTAAAACTAAAGAAAAAACAATCCCCACAAAGAAAACTCCAGGCCCAGATGGCTTCACCAGTGAATTGTATCAAATATTTAAGAAAAAAATAATAGCAATGTTACACAAACTCTTTCAGAATATACAGGAAGAGGTAACATTTCCAAAGATATTTGATAAAGCCAGAAGAAACCTGACAAAGATGTTACAGAAAATTCAAGATCAATACTTCTCATAAACATAAACACAAAAAACCAAGTGATATATATGTAATTCATAAATATAAAGATATATGATATATAAATACATATATAAAATACATTATGACTGTGTTGGGTGATAGGCTTCAAATGGTGGAGGTGGTCAAAAGGCACAAATTTCTTGCTGTAAGATAAATAAGTTCTAGGGATGTAATGTACAGTATGGTGATTACAGTCAACAAAACTGTATGACATATTCGAAAGTTAAGAGAATAGATCTTAAAAGTTCTCATCACAAGAGGAAAGTGTAACTATGTGAGGTGATGGATGTGAACTAGTTATTTTGTAATTATTTTGCTATACATACAAGTATCAAATCACATTGTACACCTTAAGCTAATCCAATGCTATGTGCCAATTATATCTCAATAAGAGTGGAAAAAATACAATAAAAAAATTTTAAAAAGAAATAAATGACTAAGTTAGGCTTATCCCAGAAATGCAAGGTTGCTTTGACATTTAAAAATCAGTGTATCATAGAAAGACAAATACCATATGATTTCACTCATATGTGGAATTTAAGAAACAAAACAGATGAACATAGGGGAAGGGGGAAAAAAAAAAGAGAGGGAAGCAAACCATAAGAGACTCTTTACTATAGACTCTTAACAAACTGAGGGCCGCCGGTGGGAAGTGGGTAGGGGAGGGGCTAGATGGGTGATGGGTATTAAGGAGGGCACTTGTGATGAGCACTGGGTGTTTCAAGTGACAAATCTCTGAATTCTACTCCAGAAATCAATATTACACTATATGTTAACTAAATAGAATTTAAATAAAAACTTAAAAAAAAATCAATCAATGTAATTTGCCACATTAACATAGTGAAAGAGAAAACCATATGAGGCCAAAAAAGTGCTGACAAACTTCAACACCATTTTATGGTGAAAATTCTCAGAGAATCTGGAAGGTAGCTTCTTCAGTCTGATAAAAGGCAGCTACAAAAAAAAAAAAATCTATAGCTAATATCCTACTTAATGTTGAAATACTGAAGGTATCCCCCCAAGATTGGGAACAAGACAAAGATGTCCACTCTCACCAGTTCTGTTTAATATATTATTCAAGGTCCCAGCCAGTTCAGCAAGGCAAGAAAAAGAAATAAAAGGCGTAAAGATTGGGAATGAATAAGTAAAATAGTCTCTATCTGCAGATGGTATTATTGCTAGAATCTATAAAGCAAGGACTAGAAAAACTGAATTCGCAAGGTCACAGGATACAGGGTGGATACACAAAAATCATTATATTTTTATATATTAGCTGCAACAATTAGAAAGTACATTTTTTAAAAATTCCATTTACAATAGGAACAAATCACAAAATTCTCAGCAATAGTTAACAAATGTCATGCAAGACCTGCATGCTGAAAGGATAAAATACTGCTGAGAGAAATTACAGAAGACTTGGTGCAATGGAGACATATACCATGCTCATAAACTGGAGGACTCAGTAGTGTCAAGATGTCAGTTCTTCTCAAACTGATCTACAAATCCAACGCAATCCCAATCACAGTCCTATGTTTTTGTAGACATTGACAGACTGATTTTAAAATGTATATGGAAATGCAAAAGACCTAATAAAGGAATATCTTTTCAACAAACAAGAAATGAAGTCACTGGGATGAGCTTGAATCCAATCTGACTGGCGTCCTGATATAAAAGGGGATATTTGGAAACAGAGACATATACACAGGGAGAACACCATGTGGAAACAAAGGCAGATACGGGGGTGATATTTCTATAAGCCAAGGAATGCCAAAGCTTGCCGGCAAACACCAGAAGCTAGGAGAGGGACCCGGAACACATTCTCACAGCCTTAAAAAGAATCAACCCTGCCAACACCTTGATCTTGGATATCTAACCTCCAGAAAGAGGAGACGCTACATTTCTGTTGGTTAAGCCACCCAGTTTATGATACTTTGTTACAGCAGCCTTGGCAAACTGATACAAATTTTGGTATGCTGGACAATAAATTGGACTTCATTAAATGAGAAATCTCTGACCATCAAGAAAATTGGTCATCATCTGCGCATTAGGAAACTTAATAGGTAGATTCGAAGAAAGTATTTGCAAACATATATCTGACAGAGGACTAATATCTATATTTTAAACTCCTATAGCTAGTTAAAAAAAAGACAGAAAGCCAATGAAAATGGCCAACATACCTGAAAAGGCACTTCACAAAAGAAGAGATATAAACAACCAACAACTACTTGAAAAGGTGCTCAACTTATTTGTCAAAATGGAAATGCAAACTGAAACCACAATGAACTACTACGATACACCCACCAGAAAGACTTTTTACATCAGATTTTGGTGATGTTGTAGACCAACTGGAACTCTTGTTGGTGGGAATGTAAAAGGGTACCACCACTTTGGGAAAAGGTCCGACGGTTTCTTTTAAAAATAAACAGGCACCAGCCCTGTGATCCAGGAATTCCACTCTATTTATTCAAGAGAAATAAAAACATATATTCACCAAAAAATGTGTACAAGGATATCCATAGCAGCTTCAAATCATGATAGCAAAAAGTTGATAGGTAAGTGATGGTATAATATCATGGAATGCTACTCAACAAAAAAAAGGAATTATACACAACATCATGGATGATCCTTCAAAACATCATGTTGTTGGAAAGAAGTCAAAAACAAAGAGTTCACAATGCATGATTCCATTTATATAAAGTTCTAAAATAAGTAAAACTAAGCTATGGTGAAAAAATCAGAATAGTAGTTGCCTCTGGAGATTGGTGGGGGGTGGGTATTGACTGGGGAGAAGAGGGGAAATTTTTCTGGAATGATGGTAACGTTCCACATCTTGCCAGAGATTTGAGTCACATAGATGGATACAATGTTAAAATTCTTGAATAGCATACTCAAGATCTGTGCATTTCAATCTATGTAAATTTTACCTAGAAAATCTATAAATATTGAACTCTGGTTAATTATATAAATGCTTAAGTGCTTCAAGGTGAAGTATACTGATGTCTTCAATTTACTCTGAAATGCATAAAAAATAGATTGATGGATGCATAAAGGAATACAGATATGTGGTGAAGCAAATATGGCCAAATGTTAATTGTGGATCTAGTGAGTGGATATAGGATTGCTCACAGTAAAACTCATTCAACCTTCCTGTATGTTAGAAAATTTTTGTAATAAAATGTTACAGAGAATATGAAGACTAGAGGATATCTGGGGAAGATGACTTTTTCTAAACTTAGAAAGCCATTTTATCCTATACTAGTGTTTCTCAGAGGGTGGTCTTTGCCTTACCCATGGAAGGAACTCACCTAATGAAGTTTAAGAACAAATGTTCTATATCCCTATCCCGCAGGATTTCACTCCACACCCAGAGCTTCAAATGCTACTTCATCACCAACTCCCAAATCTTGATCTTTCTTAAGCTCCAATTCCTTTTGGGCTGGGAATTGCCACCGGTCTCATAGGTAACTTCAACTTACCAAATCCCACATCGGACTCATTCTCCTACCATTTCCCAATCTCACTCTCCTCCCCTACCCATCATTCTGTCAGGAAAAGGCATCCTTCTGCCCATCTGAGCAAACCAGAGACCCTGGGGGTCATCCTAGACCCCTCTTTCACTTCCATTATTTCAGGTGTCATTACACTGGCTCACTGACTTGGCTTCTAAAACATCTGTCACATCACTCTTTGCACCATAAGCTGCCTTAGTTCAGCTATCATGCTGCTTTACCTTTTGAGCCTTCTCCATGACGGGAGGACCTCAAATTACTACAGGCAGCGACAAGGGCTGTGGGGGAGGCATTATGACAAATAGACAGAGGCTAAGTAATGTGCCCAAGGGCACACAGCTGGGAGGTGCCGAAGTGAGAATCTGAACGCAGTAATCTGGCTCCAGAGTCTGTTTAAACCATTACTCAGTATAAACAAAAACGGGGTTTTTCTTTTTTTGTGATGAGAGTCAGCTAGACCTCTGTTACTAGAGTAACACTAGCTGCTGTAACAGATAAATCCCCAGGTCTCAAAAGTTTACTATAACAAAAATTCCTCCCATTATAATGCTCTATCTTCAAAGCAGTGATAGAAAACCCAGGCTCCTTCTGTGTGATTCTGCCATCTTCATCATTCTCCAGTGTATTTAGCCAGACGGCAAAAGAGCTCATAGGATTACGTGAGATGTTTTTACAGACCTGGTCTGGGAATGGCAAAGGTTACTTTTCACCAAGTGTGCCCCCAGCTGTGTGCCCTAGAGGAAAAGGAAATGGAGGTGGTTAAGTACCTAAGAGTTTTTGTCAAAATCTAATTGCTCTTAATTTTGATTTACTCAAGAAAGATTGAGCATCGATTCTATACTTCAATTTATGCTGGCATATTATGCTTTTCAAAAAATACATATCCATAGCCAGGCAGTGCACAAAATTTAGAATCTCCTCCTTCTCAAAAAGGCAAGAATATACAATTGGAGTCATATATTTACATATGTATATATATATATATATGTACAGATATAAACTTGGGAATTATTAAAACACAATAATCTACATCTTATTCACAAATTGGTTAAAAATCTTTTACATGTTCAAAAGTAAGCCAAAAACTAAAACAAACTCAACCCTACCCAAAATGGTGTCAAAATACTTGGAAGTACCCTCATTGATTCACATTTGGTATTACTAGAAATTAAATCAGATTTTCTAAATCCTTTTAGATTTTTAAAACTTAAAAAAAACTTAATAAAAAACAACAAAAAAAAAACCCCTCCATGATGAAACCTTCTAGAGGAAAAAAAAATTCTCCAGAGAAGCTAAAAATGGGTTTTATATGGGTTATGTCCACCCCATTAGTATATATTTTAGGTAAGTGACATGGAATCGGCTCCTGGAGAAATGGAATTTCAGGTAATTTTTGCTTGTTTCCCTTTAAAATGACTTCTATAAAATATGGCAATGACTTTTTAAAGCTACCACTTATCAACCACCACATGGCAGGTTCTGCACAGAGTGCCCTCTGTGCATTATCTTATTTCAACCTCATACCCTTAAGTACTTACTAAAGCGGCTGGGCCTTTTTCCCATCATAAAATGGACACAGAGATAAAAATCAGAACAGTCTAAAGCCAAAAATGTACTGGTTTCTAATTTCTACCAACCTCAAGGTGAGCTACCAAAGGATAAGGAAAACAAAAATCTAGAAATAAGCCTATGACAACGTTTGGAAAATTGACCCGTTTTAATTTTTTAAAAACAAAAAACACAACACAACATCCAATTATTTTTACCATCTACAATTCAGTTATATCCAAACATTCTAAAACCAAACAGAGTGCCCTGGCCAGAAGCAGGGGCTGAAGACGTGACACTGAAGACACACGAAGGTGAATGCTAGAGGTGACAGTCCCAGCTAGCTGCAGGTCACAGGTCTTCCAACACGCGCCAGTGCCTTTCGGCTCAGTTTGCTCACGTGTTTTACAGGAAGCTCTTTAAAATAATTTCATCCCAGACACCAGATTTTTTCAATAATACGCAGCTCCATAACATTTGTGTTTCCATCCAATTGACGGGAATAAAAAGCAATTTTTGTTTTTGTCTTGTTTTGGTAGCGCAGAGAGGTAAAACTATCCGCCAGATTCCTTTAGTAATGAGGAAAGGAGAGGTAAGAAAAGATCTGGGCTGTGCTGGGTGCTGGTTCCTACTGTCTCTTTAATGTTGACTTCTGAAGTGTTAAATCACACTCATGCCACTACAATGATTAGTACTAGTAATCTTTTTGCAGATGATAAAAAGGAAAAATACCCAATGGACATAAAAATGGTCAAAAAGATTTTACTGCAGGTCAATTTTTTCCCCCAAAAAAAGATACAAAATGAACATACAATTGGGATGGTAACTCCGTTAGACATTCCAATTCACCCAGTTGCTTGTTCGCCACAGAAGTAAGGAGAACAGGCATTAAGTTTGATTAGTAATGTTATAGTAGTAACCAGATGTGTTAATGGCAGCTTATTTGAGGTCCATCAATCCTTGGAATACGTGTAGGGAAGCACGGCTGTCGTTCTCTGACTGCCCACATCTGAACACATTCAGCTACCATGGAAACTACAAAGGAAGGAAAAATATATTTATTCCAAGATTCATGTACTGGGATTTTTAAGCGCCCTTTCTTCTGTAAAGCCCCGGAGTGGTGATAATGTGCTAGGGACTGCTGTGTTTGCCGGCATGAGCGCCCATCCTCTGAGGGTCCTGAGAAGGATAGTGGATTGGTCCTGGAGCCCTCATGAAAGGAGGGGGTGGTCCCATTGGGTGGAACATGTGTGGCCCAAAACCTGCAGATGGGAGAGGACAAATTTGTTAGGCTTGCAGTTTCCTTGACAACCTTTCAAACCTCTGAATCTTTCTAAGGTCAAAACCACCTACACAGAAACCAAGCTAGCTGACAAGGGGCTTCAGAAAATGTCAGTTCACAGACTTGCTTAGGAACATCTACCTGTAGTACTTCCTTGGTTTTAGAAACCTGTCCCCTCACACCAGGTTAAAAGAAAACTCCACGGGACTCAAGGTATCTGCTAGTATGTCATCTGAACCTTTGGTATCTATCGAACACGCCACTCCTACTGGCCAGGATTCAATCAGGATTTGCGAGGGGAGGAAGATATCAGGCGGAGGCAAGACCCTGTCACCACCAACATCAACGCTTTATCCTAGAATGGAGGGTGTTCAAAAACCAGGACTTTGTTAAAGAGAATGGGGACTCTGCCACAGGAGAAATGGCCACTTGTGATTTACCTACATTTTTCACATTGTCACTGACAGCTTCTAGAGCAGCACGATACAAAGTGCTGGTCCTGGAACTGTTTATTACTGCCCCCCCCCCCCCAAAGATAATGCCATATGTAACTTGAGCCAAAGTTTAACTTAATTACAAGACCAAGCACCCTGTTTAGTTCATCTGACACATTTTTTGTAACAAAACTCTCTTAATGACTTTATATCCTGGCACAAGCTCTGTATCTTACAGACAGGTAATGAATGCTTTGTACAGTGACACACATGCACTTTAAGCAATGGCACTCTAGGACATTAGTTAGGATTTAGTTTAGAACAGGGGACAAACTGATGATAGATAACTATAATCCAGTAACTCCCATTCTGATTATATATATACTCAGATCTTTAGCTCTGGCGACTTTCCTCTCCTCGGCAGGCCAAGAAAAAAAAGATCAAGGACCCTAACAAATCAGGTTTACTTGCAGACTTCTATGGGGGAAATTAAAAGGCTTTGGACATGATAATGAGGTGTGAAGACAGGACTCTCACAAGGATTTTTCTGGGCTAAGTTAGACCTATCTGCTGAGAAGGACGATGGATGTTACCTGGGGGTGGGGGCGGGGCAATACCAGGGGGTGGTGGCAGTGCAATGTTCACCACAGCTGGAGGACCACTCGGGGGGAGGTTGAAGTAGTTGGCAGAGGCTTCTTCTTCTGCTGCAGGAGGAGGAGGAAGAGCTGGAGAACAGAAAAGAGCCAACAGTTGGAGGGAAGACAACAGTGCAACACTGTTTCCCCTCCTGTAAGTCCTGGGCTCCTACTGACAGAAAAGGGCTGCTGCAGGAGCCAGAGACCCAGCCAGCTGGTCTCTCCTCACACTGAGGAACATTAGGGCAGTGTGAGCATCTGAAGTCATCCAGCTACGGGGGGGGGGGTAGCAGAAAGTCTGCACTCACCTCCTGGCAGTCCTGGAACGGGCTCAAGCTTGATCCCAGAGTCTGTGGTTCCATCCTTCTCTTTTTCTTTTCCTCTGGCTGCTTGGGACCTGGGAGAGACATACACAAACACACAATGTCAGCACTTGATCCCACCTTCTCTCACACGTCTGCTTCTCATTTTCTTAGTCAAGCAGAGATGCTTCGCTCCTTGCCTCCTCTTTGGCAAACACTCCTTCCCCATAAAGGCCACAGTGCAGAGTGGATAAAAGCAAATGTTTTAAAGCCAGAAAGACCTGGATCCAAAATCTGCTGGAAATGTTGTATGGACGAGAAGAGGCTACCTCTGTGTGTTTGGCATAGTGCTGACTTAGCACACCGGAAGCACTTGGTCTGGGGCGCTGCTTTTAGTGATCTCCTTCCTGCTTCCAAGCCGGAAACCTATCCTCCCTTTGAACTTTCAGGGCATTTCACCTGAGTCTCTCTTACACAATCATCACTTTCAAAAACTTGAATTAGCTTTTCTTCTCCATTGGACAACCGGCCTCTAGAGGGCAGAATCTAGGTCTAATGCATTTGTAAACTCTCAAATCCACTTTTCATACCCTGGCGTCACAGTTGGCCTATAATAGCTGGTCATAAAAAACACGAACCTTCAAAGGAGTAGATTACTACATCAAAACCCTGAATGAATTTCCAAAGCAGGATCTTCCCAACATCCACAAGATTGAAGTGTTAGAAAATGAAAAATTCTTTTTAACAGTCCTACTGATTTATATCTATTCACCAAAAACATACTAGTCCCCAGATAATGGAACACTTTCTTGAAAATCTCAATAAAAAAATGTTGAGTCTAATTCTCACCTTCCCCATTTCACGTTGAGTCTACGGCCATTGACAATCAACTTATTAAAAGACTTCTCTGCAGCCACTTCTGCAGCCTGCCTCGTGGCAAACTGGATGAATGCACACTGCTGTCTTTGCACGACAGTGATCGTCCGAATTTCCCCAAACTGGTAGAAGTGATTTCTGAAGGGATACAGGCAGAGAAACAGGAGAGTTAATGATATACTCCCAGGAGGCTGTGGTGGATTATTCACTCTTCCGCTGACTCACGAAGCAGGTGGCCCCATGGTTATCTGTCTAACCACCTGCAGGTAGACCCCCCAATACCCTGCCCTACTGTGGGTGCTACTTACTGAAAGAGAGTAAGAAAAATAATGAGTAAATAAAGGTTTACAAACATCTCAGAGGTTTTTCCCATGGAGGAAAAAGGGGTCCAGCAGGTTCCTTAGGGACCTAAGCCCTACATAAGGGTCTGGCAAACTATAGCCCCCATGGCCCATGAACCAAGAACATTCAAAACATTTTTTCAAGATTGTGAAACAACAACGATGACAATGACGACAAAATAAAAGGGAGGAGGAGGAGCACGGAAACGTCTGCCAACTGCAGGGATGGTCTAGCTCTCTCAGACCAGGTTTAATGGAGAAGGTTATGGAAGGCATGTTATATACTATAAGAGACTCTTCTTCATTTATCTCTTTGCAAGAGGTAATTTCCATCACTATCTATCCAGATGTTTCATCTAGCCAAGCAAAATACAAGTCAAGGATAATACAAATACACCAAATAGAAATCTCTTCAAAAGGTCAACAATTTAAACTGTAAGAGCTTTCTAACTGCCAAGTTCTCCCTCCTTGACATAATTAATCATACCTGGATATGTGCCATATTTTAAAAATTCTAATTGGCTATTATAGGTCAAATAGAATCTCACGTAGGGGAGCCTGGGTGGCTCAGTCAGTTAAGCGTCCGACTCTTGATTTAGGCTTAGGTCGTGATCTCAAGGTCGTGAGATCGAGCCCCGTGTCAGTGATATGCTGAGCATGGAGCCTGCTTAAGATTCTCTCTCTCCCTCTCTGCCCCTCATCCCCCTGCTCCCTGCTCACGTGCCCTCTCTCCAAAAAAAAAAAAAAAAAAAGAATCTCACGTAATCATTACTATACGCAAGGATCAAGCAAGCACTGTTGATGAACACTACCACTTTGGCTTCGGAAAAGATAATTTTATAAAAATTCTAGTTGGCACAATACTAACTATAGAGTGGCTAAAGAACAATGTACTTTGTACAGAATTATCATGCTTGCTGTGTTTTTGCTAAAAAAGTATTCCAGGACAGTTAAAAGCAGAAAGAGCTCATAAAATTTTATCTACAAACCTTAGATCAGTCTCAGTAATGGTATCACCCAGACCACCAACATACAGTGTGGTGATAGTCTTGTCCTCTGGTGGGTCCAGACGAGGCATTGTTGAAGCCCGCTTTAGAAGCTTATCTGCCACAGGGTCATTGATACCATAATATCGGTCTTTAATGTTCTGATCAGCAAGGGGGTCATCTGGATCTGTTGGCTTCTCATGTCTATGGTTCAGGAAAGAACAGCACATAAAGGTGAAACAAAGGAAAAGAATTTACAGGTATCACCCAACAGTAGCTACATACACATACCCGGAAATGCCTTCTGAACTAGAAACCATGGCCATACCAAAACATAAGTATCAAGACAGAGCTAATACCAAAGGATTTACTGTATCACACAAAGACTTGCCAGCCTCCTAAAAGCCATTTAAATGGCCGTCTAAGCACATGAAAAAGTGCTCAATATCGCTCGGCATCAGGGAAATCCAAATCAAAACCTCAATGAGATACCACCTCACACCAGTCAGAATGGCTAAAATTAACAAGTCAGGAAACGACAGATGTTGGCGGGGATGCGGAGAAAGGGGAACCCTCCTACACTGTTGGTGGGAATGCAAGCTGGTGCAGCCACTCTGGAAAACTGTATGGAGGTTCCTCAAAAAGTTGAAAATAGAGCTACCATATGATCCAGCAATTGCACTACTGGGTATTTACCCCAAAGATACAAAAGTAGGGATCCGAAGGGGTACGTGCACCCCGATGTTTATAGCAGCAATGTCCACAATAGCCAAACTGTGGAAAGAGCCAAGATGTCCATCGACAGATGAATGGATAAAGAAGATGTGGTGTATATATACAATGGAATATTATGCAGCCATCAAAAGGAATGAGATCTTGCCATTTGCAACGACGTGGATGGAACTGGAGGGTATTATGTTGAGTGAAATAAGTCAAATAGAGAAAGACATGTATCATATGATCTCACTGATATGAGGAATTCTTAATTGTAGGAAACAAACTGAGGGTTGCTGGAGTGGGGGGTGGGGTGGGAGGGATGGGGTGACTGGGTGATAGACACTGGGGAGGGTATGTGCTCTGGTAAGCGCTGTGAATTGTGCAAGACTGTTGAATCTCAGATCTGTACCTCTGAAACAAATAATGCAATATATGTTAAGAAAAAAAAAGAAGAAGAAGGTAGCGGGAGGGGAAGAATGAAGCGGGGGAAATAGGAGGGGTAGACGAACCATGAGAGACGATGGACTCTGAAAAACAAACAGGGTTCTAGAGGGGAGGGGGGTGGGAGGATGGGTTAGCCTGGTGGTGGGTATTGAGGAGGGCACATTCTGCATGGAGCACTGGGTGTTATGCACAAACAATGAATCATGGAACACTTCATCTAAAATTAATGATGTAGGGCGCCTGGGTGGCTCAGACGGTTAAGCGTCTGCCTTCGGCTCAGGTCATGATCCCAGGGTCCTGGGATTGAGTCCCGCATCGGGCTCTCTGCTCCTTGGGAGCCTGCTTCTCCCTCTGCCTCTCTCTCTCTCTCTGTCTCTCATGAATAAATAAATAAAAATAAAATCTTTTAAAAAAAATAAAATAAAATAAAATTAATGATGTAATGTATGGGGATTAACATAAGAAAAATAAATAAATAAATAAATAAATAAATAAAATCTTAAAAAAAAAGAAAAAAAAGAAAAGAAAATAAATGGCCGTCTAAGGTAACAGGGTTTTTTTAATCAAGAAATGCTTTTGGCACAATCCACTCCAAAACAAGAAGTAACCAAAACATGGTTCCCCTTCTCTCGGTCAATGGTTCTTAATGTATCTGAGGTCTTGCATGCCTCTGAGAGTCTCATTAAAGCTAATGGACCAGCCCCAGAAAAAAGGATAGATAATTTTTTTTTTGTGGGTGTGGGGTTAACCAACCCCAAGTCAGGAACTCCTAGTCCAGGGGCGCCTGGGTGGCGCAGTTGCTAAGCGTCTGCCTTCGGCTCAGGTCATGATCCCAGGGTCCTGGGATCGAGCCCCGCATTGGGCTCCCTGCTCCGCGGGAAGCCTGCTACTCCCTCTCCCACTCCCCCTGCTTGTGTTCCTGCTCTCGCTATCTCTCTATGTCAAATAAATAAGTAAAATCTTAAAAAAAAAAAAAAAAACAAAAAAAAAAAAACAACTCCTAGTCCAGATGCTGGGCAGTCTTGACTGAAACATACTCACACACCCTTTAGAGGCCTGGCCTTCACTGGACTTCAACCATACACTGAGATTCAAGCTAGTTATACCATGACAGTGATGACTTACCTTTAGAGTCAACATCTGCATTATATGGCATAACAACTTAGTTTCCCAAGGCCTGGTTATGAGTAAAAGTCCCATTACAAATAAAAACAACAATTTCAACAAGCTCTTCTAAATGTAATAGCCCTAAGACATGACATCTATCATACTAGTTGTATAAACTTGTAGATTTTAAATCAGAAATAGTTTAAACTAGCACCTCCCATTTCTTAAATGACTAATTATCTGAAAGCCGATAATGAAAGTGCCAATTCAGTTCTTGCCTGTATGGACACTCCTCTCCTCTCTTACATTCTCCTTTTACCCAGAAGGAGCAAATGTGGGGTCGATTCCTCTTATAGTAGGGTGTGGTCCGGGCTAGCTTGAGCAACATGTCACTGGTGGAGGTGGCTTTCCCCAACATGCCAACCGGCCGCGTTCCATCAGAGTTAGAAATCTATAGAGGGATGACACATTCCAAAGATAAATTGTATAGACCCTGTGTCAAACCACTAGGATTCTACCAAATATAAAATTACATCAAGAAAGTGGCAGCATACTTCTCTCTCCATATTCTGTGTGTAGTACTCTTTGTTGACATCTGACTTTGGCATGTCATCCTTAAAAGACAATCCTGCATCACGAACCTGGATGGGCAGCCCTGGTACAAAGGAAAAGAGGAAAAAACCTCAAGATATATTTTAAAACAAATCCATACCAAACCTGCACATGGAATACAACATCATTATTCCCTTCTCCAGCTTCCTAGGTATTGGAGGCTTTATTTTTATTCAAAATCTTTATTACCATCAGGCCAAAACTACCACAGAGTATCCTATGAAACTGTCCAAATTCCTGACCTGTCATGAAATTTGAAATCAATGTTTTAGAACATATTTTAGATGAACGACGTTTGGTTACAGTCAAACTTGACCTGTAATTAATAAATAATAGCTTAAATAATAAATAATAGCTTTTACTAGAACAGCATTTATTTAAATAAGTGTAAAAAGTGGGTTTTTTTTTTTTAAGTACGTATGTATGTTATTTATTTATTTGACAGAGAGAGAGAGAGCACGCACGCACGCACGTGCACAAGCAGGCAGAAGGAGAGGGAGAAGCAGGCTCCCAACTGAGCAGGGAGCCCGATGCGGGGCTCGATCCCAGGACCCCAGGATCATGACCTGAGCCAAAGGCAGACACTTAACTGACTGAGCCACCCAGATGCCCCAAAAGTGAGTTATTTTTTAAGCCTGTCTTATAGATCCTCTGGATAGTCACAAGCATGTAAGGATCACAGTATTCTAGAACCAGAACACTTCTTTTAACAAATATATAAATAATATTAAACAATATGTGACCAGGACTTCGATTAGCAGCTATCTTTCTGAACTTAACATATATATAAACTTATATTTTCCCTTTTATTGTATAGTAGAAATTCTTGTTGAAAAATTATTTTTCTCATTAACAAAAAGTCACTTTTAGTTAAAAAAAAAAAAAAAATCACTCTCAAAAGCAGTTACCCTTAAAATCGTAGCAGTTACAGTACACCAGTCCTAAAAACACAGTTGAGACAAAAATCTAAAATATAATTAGCCAATGCTTCTGGTAGGGATTGTGGGAAAGAGCTCTGAATCTTGAAAGAAGCCCAAGGCAAAGCAATTACCTATCATAGGAACGATGTCTTTCCCTCACTTTGGCTATAGGGATGTAAATGAGAGAGATTTGGGCTAGTTCTGATTAATCCCCAACTTTTCGTTAAGTTCTTCCTGTTACTCAGAAGAGCTCTAGAATGGCCTAGTATGATTCTCCTCTTCTAGGAAAAGTAGAGCACAGTAGGCCCTCCAAAGTGGGGTCAGAACCAGAGATAGGGTGAGAAATGGGAAAGAAAAAGATTGGTTTGTTGTCTAGGGCACGGGCACCTACATGCTTTCAGACACGTTAGACAGGGCAAACATACCGTACTCCAGGTCCAAGAGGCAGGTCTGACAGACATTCTTCAATTTACTGCAGGTTTGGCACACTTCAGTTTTCTTGAAACGCATGCGGACCCCGGGGCACCAACGAAACACCGTGAATGGTCTGGCACAGATCTGGGAAAACAAAGTAAGAGCCAAAGAGTGTTAATAGTTCTGATCTGGACAATTAAGGCCAGGAGATTTAATAACAATGGGAGATTGAAAGAAAAGATCCTTGAATCTAGGGTTTAAAAGAGACCTTAGCAATTATGTAGTCTAAATACCATCTGATGTTTCAATCCCATTTATAACACCCTTCTCCAGGAGTTAAAAAATTCACATAGTACAGAAATGAAATATTAAAGAGTCGAAGTCCTCCCCACACTAGAGGTAACCACCACCAATAATATGACCATTAATCTTTTTGAGGGGGCAATGGGGAGTGCCATATACTCCTTTAAGAATCTTATGCCAGGGGCGCCTGGGTGGCTCAGATGGTTAAGCGTCTGCCTTCGGCTCAGGTCATGATCCCAGGGTCCTGGGATCGAGCCCCACATCGGGCTCCTGGCTCAGCTGGGAGTCTGCTTCTCCCTCTCCCTCTGCCTCTCCCACTGCTCATGCTCTCTCTCTCTGTATCTCTGTGTCTCAAATGAATAAATAAAATCTTAAAAAAAAAAAAAAAAAGAATCTTATGCCAGCTATGACCTTCCTCCTCTGCTAAAATCCTTATGTGCATTGTCAGACAACACTCAGTATATCCTCTCAGAGGGTTCAAAGCCCATCCACAGACACCAGGTTAAGAACCTTTACATTAAAGGGCTCACTTTCTTACCTCTCACACTGAACAGTTAACAGTCAATGAGTATATAAATGATATATGAAAGTCTGTGTAGCACTGACTTTTATTGGAGAACCTCAAAGCCCAGCAAGTTGAAAAGAAAAGAAAAATAAAATTAAATCATTATTCTTTAACAGACATACTTACTTTACATTCCTTCCCATACTTTTCTTTGGTCTGAAACAGAAAAAATAGAAAAGAGCAAGTTACAGAAAAACAAAAACTAGGTGTCTGCTCCTTCCATAAAGACAACCCAAGAAATGTGTCTGTAGATCCCCGGCATCCCAATAAGGTGGTGGTGATGGATCACTATTGGAGGTGCGAGAGAGGAGATATATTCTACCAGCTACTATGAATCATAACCTCTTAAGAATCTTATGGCTCTAAGTTAATATGTATCTTTCCATTGCCACAATTCTTAGGCTCACTTCTGGCTCCCAAGTTCTCTCCCTAGGAATTAAAATTCCTAACAGTTTCCACAGTCCTCAAATCACGGAGGACATAGCTCTGGCCAGCCCATTTTACAAAAGTTAGTCAGGGGTAACTACTATAGACCCATCTTGTCAGATACTCTATATAGAGTCAATCAAGATCTCCGAGATCGATCACAACATAGCCCTATTCTAATTATTAAATGTTAATTACTGATTATTTTACCCTCATTTATAAGGATGGGGTTACCTTACACTAAAGAGACTAGAGGTGCCGTGGCCAAAAGGCATTTGATTAGGAGTCAGGACACTTAATCTAGTCCTGGTTCTCCTCCTACCTTGCTAAGGTTCCTGGAGTCAGCATATCTGAATTTAAATCCAAGCTCCACTCCTTACTTGCCATATTGAAAAGACCTAACTCTCTCTGCCTCTGGTTAACAGACCTGACTGTTAGATAAATAAATGCTCAACAAATATTAGCTGTTATATTAGGACTCCTACATCGCAGGACTGCTGCTGAGTTCCAAAGACAGAATAAGCATGACAGTCCTTTGCAAATCGTCCTATGCTTTGGGTTAGTAAAGGAGCATCAATACTTTGGCTTGGCTAAGAGAAGCAATTCACGGACAGCGTGCAAATACCACAACAATGACAGAACCTGAATAAACTCCCTTTTCACACGCGATCACTCACCATTCGGATATATGGGTTTTCTCCAAGACACGTCTGGCACAGAATGGGGAAGTCCTGGTGAAAATGGGAAATCTGGTTGAGAGCCAGGCTCCGAAGACCCTGCCATCTCTGCCACACTCTTGGGGACGGGGGGGGGGGGGAGGGGGGGGGGGGGGGCGGGGGCGGGGGACAGGGTAGGGCAGGAACCCGAGGTCCAGCACGGGCCGGGTCGCGTGAGGGGGCGCTGTCTGCACTTCCGGCAGGTGGCGGGAGAAAAGACCAGCTCGAAGTGAGTGGAGAGGGCAGGGGTGGGAAGCGGGCTGGTCCGGGACCCTGGCTAAGCCCCCTCCCTCCAAGCCCGGAGGAGGAGGGCCGCCCTCCAGCCTCCCGCTCTGGCGGAGCTAGGCCGCAGCGCCGGCTCCTGCCCGGAATTCCCTCGGCCGCTCCACAACCACGGCCCTGCCTGCCCGAAGGAGGCCCGTCTCCGCCGCCTCTCTCTGTCCTCCTCCGGCAGGCATACTCACCGCATCCTCCCAGTTCTGCCTGTTGTAGGTGTTGGAACCCAGAGAGGTCGCCATCTTGAGAGCGTCTGGAGGCACCGGTGGCTTCCGAGTTGGGAAAGAGGACCGCCACAATCCCGTCAGACCCCGAGGCTGGCTCCCCGCCCGTTGACGTCTTATTTATGCGTCGTGGGCGCCCTTGGGGGCGGTCCTTGTGCGTCGTGACGTCACCTGGAATTTCTTCGCTTGACAATTGGGAGTTAGTGGGTTGAAACCTGGTTCTCTCTTCGAGTTGGTCCCTGTTTGGGAAGAAAAGCCACAGTACAGTTGATTTATTTTAAAATGGAGCAAAAAAATAAAGGAACAAGTAAGGAATGAGGGACTGGGATTAAAACAGCGTTTGCCCCCATGGAGCGCTTATTATGCCTAATGGTGAGCGAACGTCTTGCTGTGCCAGTATCTTAATTCTCACAATTTCTCTGTAAGGTTGCCAGCTTTAGCAAACAAAAACGCAGAACGTCTAGTTAAAGTTGAAGTTCAGATAAACAACAAACCATATTTTAGTATAAATATGTCCCAAACATATTTATACTAAAAAGTGACTCGTTTATTTGAAAGTCGAATTTAGCTGGATGTCCTATATTTTATCTGGTAACCACTACCCTCTAGGCAAGTATGATTGTCCCTTTTTTTTAATAGAAAAGGAAACAAGTTTAGAGAAATTAAGTAACTTCTTGTCGTGTAGCTAAAAATGAAGTCACAAATCCATATTGTTACATGTATCAGTAATTTGTTCCTTTCTATTACTGAGAATTCTAATGTACCAAGGGGATTTTAAAAAATCCATATTCCCAGTTGATAGACATTTGAGTTGTTCCAGATTTCGTGACTATAAATAAAGCCATTATAACATTCACATACATGTTGTATGGACATACGTTTTCATTTTAAATACAAGAGTGGGATTACTTGATCAAATGGTAAGTATTTATTTTCCTGGATGAGAAAGTTATTGGATTTATCTGAGCTTCTTCAATCTATGGTTTGTTACGTTTTTGAAAAAGATTTTATTTTTTCTTAGTGGCGGGGAGGAGTAGAGGGAGAGAGAATCTTAAGCAAGCTCCATGCCCAGCGCAGAGCTGGACGCAGGGCTCGATCTTACAGCCCTGCGATCAAGACCTGAGTTGAAGTCAAGAGTCAGACGCTTAACCAACTGAGCCACCCAGGCACCCCTTCTTTATTTTTTATTTTTAAGTAAACTTTATGCCCAGCCTGGGGCTCGAAACTGGAACCCCAAGATTGAGTCACATGCTCTACTGACTGAACCAGCCAGGTGCCCCTATGGTCTGTTATCTTTTGCAAATTCTTTTTTTTTTTTTTATAGTTTTAAAAATTTTTATTTAAGTAATCTCTACACCCTACATGGGGCTCAAACTCACGACCCCGAGATCAAGTTGCATGCTCTTCTGACTGAGCCAGCCAGGTACCCCTGTTTTGCAAACTCTTAGACATCATTTCTTTAAATGTTCTTCTGCCTAATTTCTTCTCCATCTGGGACTCCAATTATACATGTCAGTCATTGTTCCATAGATCTTGAATACTGTGTGGTTCCACTCTTTTTCCTCAGCTATGATGAGTCTACTGATGAGACCATAGAGGATATTCTTCATTTCTGATCCTGTGTTTTTTATTTCAATTTGTCCCTTTCTTATAGTTTCTGCCTCTCTGCTGAAATGTTCATACATATTATCCGTATTTTTTACTAGATTTTTCAACATGTTAATCAGAGTTTAAGTCCCCATCTGATAGTTCCAACATCTGGGGCATATCTGTATATGGTCTTAACTTTGCCTATGAAAAATGAGTTGTTTTTTCTTGCTTCTTTGTGTAACTCAAATTTTTTATTTAATACCAGTCATTGCTATGTAACAGTAGACTGAAGTAGACAAGTATTAATGCTTGGAAATGGGCAGATCTGTTCAGTCAGGCTATTTGTGTGGGATTTGGTCAGTCCAGTCAGAAACTGAGCTGGGTTTGAGTTTTGTTGTTGCTATGGTTGCCTTCAGTGCATTACAGATTTTATATCCTCTAGCATTACTTTGTGCTTTAGGATGGGGCTGAAGAACTTTTCTCAAGCGTTCATATTTCATCCTTAGCTTTCAGCTGTCCTGCACACCTGAACCATAGTGGTAAGTCTCTATGGTCTTGCCTATCCCCCAGCAGCTGTTATTTGTTATTAGTTATTAGCTCCTTGCTAGGTTGGTAGTTGGGAATGGGTTGGGGGTTCTTTGTTTCAGTTCAGCCTCAGTCTTCAGTAGGTCCTTTGTGGCCAGGCCTTGGGAATGGATTTTTCTCAACATTCTTGCCCCTCCTGTCTGTGGCAGCCAAACCATGACTTGTGTTCATAGCCGGCCTTGTGGGGGAGAGTTTCCTGTCCTTCCCATAGTGGTAGAACTTTAGTGGTATTGATTGGTATGGAATCCTGGGGCTCAGGACTGAGTCTTGTCCCCCACCCCCAAGAGTAGAGGTTTTTTCTTACCAGGTCCCAGCAGCAATGGGTCTTTACCTGTGCCCTGGGGAGACATGATTTTCTGTTGTTCCCTGAGTGGCTTAGGCCTTTTTTACTCCTTATGAGGGAAGAGCCTGGACAGGAGGAGGCAAGCTCTCCTGCCTTTCCCACAGTAGCAGCAGATCTCTCCCGCATGCCTCCAAACCAAGGAAGCTCTGTAGAGCTCCAGCATCCTCCTCTCCCTGCAGGTCTTTCTCATGAATACCTGGTGGAAGTTTTAGAAAGGGCTTGTGAGTGCATGCAAACTCCCTTAGTGTCTTAGGCTCCCAGGGATTTTATACTGTCTTGTTAGCCCAAGTTTGGCCTTTTTAACAGTTAAGATTTTCATTGATTTTCTCTTACCTGTCATATGATGGTCAACACTTCTTCCTCTCATGCTGTGCTACAGGTGAGTCAGTCTACAAGTCTGATCTCTCCTTGGAAGGGTCTGTCCCTCCTTGAAATTCAGGCTATTTGGCTGCTTTGCCACATCAGCTCTCTGACAGATACCATAAAAGTTATGATTTTATCATCTATCCACCTTTTCTTTTTGAGCAGGGAGTGAGTGACACTCTTTCCAGATATCTACATCATTGGCAGAAGTGAACTCCTGAGTGACCTCATTTTGAAATACAGTTTAAGAGGAACACTTTTATCACTTCTGTAAATGGAAAATTAATATCACATATTTAGATGTAGCCTTAAAAACAAGTACAGTAAAAATGAAACAGTATTTTTTAATAATCAGCTACTGTTGTCTGCCAAAGGCTCTGAACTGGATGCCTAGGTTTTAAAAAAAAGAGGAAGTGTTAGATGTTACAAATGTTGAGTATTGATACTTTTTCCTTAACAGAAAGATAGGGCTATAAAGCATGAGGAAACTATTTCCCCTGGCTGATTCCATATTATTTAATGTTACTTTCATTTAATACTTGAAGTCATCTTGTGTAGATGCCTCACACTGTGAAATATATTTCAATATATATGTCCCTGATCACCAGAAAATGAGGATAAACAAAGTTAAGTATTGCCACTGAGCAAGAGACTCAGCTCTGAGTTTTGTCTAGGCTGCTCTTTCAGTGGAATAAAGGGGAGACAGATGACAAAAGGTCCTGAATTTGTCTCTGAAAGAGTCTGCAATCCAGTAACTGGGCTACCTGCATACAAAACCCCATAAAGAGGTAAATGCCCTGGAGAGATACAGTGCTGTGGCTCAAGGTCATGTCTAGATGGAAGGGAGATGGGAAGGGAGAGCAGGGAAGTAATTCTGGAGGAGGTGCAGAAGGAAGGAGTATTCTAGGTAGAGAAAATACCAGAACAAGAAAGCTCAAGGCAAGTGAGATATTTGGCTTATGACAAAAAAGAGGCTTATGTATATTAAAAAAAAAAAAAAAAAAAAAGGCACCTGGGGTGGCTCAGTTGGTTAAGCGTCTGCCTTTGGCTCAGGTCATGATCCCAGGGTCCCAGGATCGAGCCCTGCACTGGGCTCCCTGCTCAGAGGGGAGTCTGCTTCTCCCTCTGCCCCTCACCCCACTTGTGCTCTCTTCTCTCAAATCTTTTTTAAAAATAAAGCTAAAAGATCAACAGCTACATACATAAGGGAAAGGGTGACATTAACTTATTTAACAAATATCGGGTGCCTACTATCTGTCAGGTATTCTAGCCTCTGCAGATAACAGCAACTTAAAAAAAAAAAAAGGCAAAATCCCTGCACTATAAGGCTTATATTCTAGTGTGATGTGTCAGAAAATAAAGTATATATTATACTGGTGTTTAGTGCTATGGAAAAAAAAGAACATAGCCAAGGAGGATAGAGAATTGCTTAAGGGAGGGCAGGTTTTTTTTTTTTTTAAGATTTGGAGAGAGACACACACAGAGATAGCGAGAAAGAGCATGAGCACAGAGGAGAGGGAGAAGCAGACTCCCGACTCCCGCTGAGCAGGGAGGAGAGGGCAGTTTTAACACTCCTATACAGGGTGGTCAGGGAAAGCCTCACTAAGAAGGAAATATTTGAGCAAAGGCCTGAGTGTGACGACGGTGTGCGTTATACAGGTATCTGGGAGTTTTCTAAGCAGATGGAACAGCTAGTGCAAAGGCCCCGAGAAGACGCCTGCCGGGGTAACTAAAGAATAGCAGACTCGTGTAGCCGCAGTGGATGGAGCATGGGGAAGTGATAGATGAATTCAGGGAAGCAGCAGCAGGGGGTGGGTTTCATATCACGTAGGACCTCGTTAGTCATTGTAAGGAGTTCGTATTTGGCTTTGCTCTTGAGCAAGCTAAAAAGCCTAGGAGTCTGAAGTGGGAAAATGCCTTATTCATTCTGGCTGCTCTGTTGAACGTTGACTCAAGGGTGGGGTGAGGGCCAGGGTGCTTTCCAGACCAGTTTGGATGCTACTGCAATAACCTCGGGGTCTACAGAGTCTATAGTGATTTGGCCCAGGATAGTAATGGTAGAGAGGGTGTGAGGTGGTCACAGTTTGAAGACAGAGCAGATAGGATTTGCTGACTTACTGCACGGGGCATGTAAAGAGTCAAGGTTGATGCCAAGGTTTTTGTTGTGAGCAACTGAAAGGATACAGTTGTCATTTAGCTAAGGATGAATGCAGGAGAGGCAGATGTGGTGAGAGAAAGCCCACTGTGGTTTTAAACTTTCAGAGACTATTCTAGAGTTGGTATGTAAATTTATTTGAGAGAGTGTGCACTCGGGGGAAGGGGCAGAGGGAGAGAGAGAGACTCTTAAACAGGCTCATGCTGTGCATGCTCTCACACAGGGCTTGATCTCATGCCCCTGAGATCATGACCTGAGCCGAAATCAAGTCGGTCGTGTAACTGACTGAGCCACCCAGGTGCCCCGGTATGTAAATTTGATAGATGGTCTGAAAACGGTGAGATCACTAAGAGTGAGCAGAGAGAAAAGTGTAAGAAATGAGATCTGGCACACTCCTTATGGAAGAAAAGTTGCCATTAACGTAGAAGCAAAACCAGGAGCTTTGTGTTCTGGAAACCAAGTCAAGAAAGGTTTTCAAGAAGGGAGAGATCAGCTGCCAGATGTTACTGAGTGATTAAGCACATAAGGACTGAGAATCAGCCATGTATTTAAGTGTGGATTGCTGGAGAACTTGACGGGAGCAATTTTGGTGATAAGCTGGAGTGACAGCCTGAGTGGAACAGGTTCAGGTGAGAACAGGAGAGGAACTCAAGGGTTTTGAAGGAGTTTTGCTGTAAAGGGAGTAGAGATATGGGGTGGCAGCTGAAGGAGGGGTGTGAGGTCAGTTTCTAAGTGGAGAGAAATCCTAGCACGCTAATGGAAAGATGCAGGAGGGTGGAGGGAGAGCTGCAGAAGTGATACCCTTGAACAGGTGAGAGGATGCGACCAGCTGCGCTAGATGGTGGGGCCAGTGCCAGAAAGGAGTGTCAACAGATCATCTACAGGCCCAGGAGGGAAGGAGGAGTGCCAGGAGGAATGGGGGTGTGGGGGGGTGCTTACCTGTCAGGCATGGGCCATTTTAGGTATCTGAAAAGGTATCTTTGGGAGCAATGACCCAGGATAAAAGCTGACAGAGACCTAACAACATAACATTTATGTAACGGTTCTGTGAATATGTTTATACAGAGCCCAAGCATCATCTACCTCTATGTTATAGTGAACTAACTTGATAGGAGGTTTCAGCTTAGTTCATTTAAAGAAATGGAAGAGGGAGCACACCCCACTGACTCTCCTACTAAGTCTCTTCACTCCAAGCCAGTCTTGACTCTGAGCCATGCTATTCCATTCAGTCCTCATGAAAGCAAATGAAAGACACACTCAAGCTTTGTCTGCTTTATTTCACTACATTAAGTTAAGCTATAAGGCAAAACAGGAACCTGTAAATTCATAAAGATCAAGGAGAGCCTCTCATTCCCAAAAGGGACCAAAAATGATGTTTCTTCACAAGTATGCATGACATTTATTTAGCTCATTACACCTATAAGCACTTTGAACAAAAGAAACCTCGGTGGGTTAATCAAACCACAAATACAAATTAACTTAGCTTTATATTTCCAAAACTGTAGTTTCTAGTGCTAATGACATCTCACTCACCTGCAGTGGTGCACACTGCCTATGCATTGACAATCTTGCACCTGATCTAATATAAAAATGCAACAGATAAAATTCCAAAGTCACCACCTGCAGGTGTTGAACCGTTTCTACTAATACACAGAATACTGGATTGCACTGAAATCTTGAGGAAACATTAAAACAATGGCTCTGTTATTTCTTCAAGTTAATTTGGCTTGTGAAGAAAAAAAAATTCTATGACCAAAAGTATTTTTGTGTTTCTGTGTCACATGGGGGTGATGAGACCCATTACTTCAACGTTATTACTTTGGGGAACAAATATTAGCTACATGCCGTAAACGCACAATATGCACGCAAACGTGTAAACACAGGAAGCCATTCTCTCCTTTGACGTTTGGGTCCTCCACTGGCAAATGGGGAGCAATGGCTTCAGAGTAGGCTCTAGCAGGTAGTGAAATAAAAACCAACACTCTGTGGGGTCACAAAAAATTAAACTATTTCTCTAGTCTTTGTCATTACACAAGCCCCTGCCACAACTCCTAAGAGGCTAAACCTTACTTATTATTGTCATAATATTAGAGATATGTGTATTTTTTTCTTATACTGCAGCATATATATTACTCTGTGGAGCATTGTTTCATAAAGTCAGCTTGACCTTTCGAGTACAATTTAGTGCCTTTCAAAGGCTTTCTAAATATTTTTATCTTCCAGAGGGAGCTAATAAGTTACTACGTCCTGTTTGTATTCTAGATTACTACATATCTTAATTTTTTTTAAACTAAAGGCTTGAACTTAAAAAACAAAACCAGGATAAACAGGAAATTTCTCTTTTCCCCAAAAATGTGTTGGCTGCTTGCTAACAATACATTTATAGAAAATGTGGTGTAGAAGGTGGTCTACTTGGTCAAGTCTCATTTTAGAAAACGTCACAGAAATTAAGGTTAGCAAGCCAACTCCAGGATACCAAAAGAAAACAGCATGTGTGCTGTCAGGCAAGTATTCTGGGGTACTAGATGAACTTTTTTATGGTTTACAGCAAAACAGCCTTATTCGACACACCATATGATAAAAGTCTTAAAACTCAGGAAGGGGAAAGGTTCTTTATCTTAATATCCAGTTTGGGATTCAAGAGATTGTAACTGCTATTTCCCCCTTCAAATCAATGGAAAGAACATCAGTTTGGATCATGCTAAAAATCTGACCTTTAAAATGTTTTCTGCATTCCAGAAGTGAACTTGTCTACCAAGTTTTCTTTGGCCTCTTTCCAGGTGCCAAGTATTTAGAACAACTTATTGAGTTAAAGAGGCAGAGCAGAGGGGAGGGGGAGGGAGTAAGACACAGAAGGGCTACCTATGGATGACAGCGTTAACCCCTGGATATTGTGGCAACATTTAAAATGAATGGAATTCGCCACCCCCTTGACATGACATGTGATTGCTTGCTTCTCCAATTCTTAAAGGAAAAAGTTCCATATTCTAATGAGAAAGAAATTTTAAGAGCACCCGATAAATAGGCATCCTGTATTTACTCAGAAGAGGGCAAATGGGAGCGACTTAAGAATCTCACGGGTTTTTCCAAACACCACAAAACTAAAGACAATGTGACAATTCTATTTTTCTGTCCAGT
The DNA here is from genome assembly GCF_011800145.1 of Mirounga leonina. Lineage (NCBI taxonomy): Eukaryota > Metazoa > Chordata > Mammalia > Carnivora > Phocidae > Mirounga > Mirounga leonina. The sequence continues at coordinate 6,335,328 of NW_023270921.1, forward strand.
GGAAACCTTGGCACGATGGGAGCCATGGCGGCAAGTGAAGGGGTATGTTTAGACTGCTAGATTATATAGCTACACGGAACACAGATAGCAGCCAGTACAGAGACCGACGCTGGATCATTAACAGCAGGTTTGTTATCATTTTATCTGTGAGATTGTGATCCTTTTTGAGACCAGACTGGGAGACAGTATGGTCAGAGTTTCTCAGGTGGTAAATCTAATGCCACTCCAAAGAACAGCCATCCCCTATCTTGGGAGGGAACTATGCTGTTGTTACTCAGCGTGCAGGGTTCAGTGAGGGAGACAGATTACTGGTATTAACAGAAGTGAGAGCGAGAGAACAGCAGTTAGCCTGTGTTCCTAAGGCCTTGCCAGTGCCCCCACCCTCCTAGGAATAGGATTCAGTAGTGCATGGGTACATCGTTACAGACAAGGCTTAATGAAGCAGCGGCTTCCACATTTTAATGTGGGCTCATGGTGTCCTTTGCCCCACCAGTGGCACCTTTAAGGAAGAAGTGGGCCCAAGCTGAGTTCCACATGCTGGGTGAGCCAGATGACTTCTGTGCCCTGGTCACTTTCTTCGATGGGACGGATGGGGGCTGCCAGGTTTTTAAAATCATGCTTCATCTTAAAGCACACGGTCACTTCACCCTCCTCACGTTGTGGTGTCACTTTGATGAAAATACCCACTTTGTTGGCCTTTCTGAAGGCTATAATGCTATGGAAAAAAATAAGTACAGTATTAGGCAGGTCACAGGTCAGCCAAGCCACTAAGACTTACATTTTATCTGATGACAAGGTAAGACCATCATCTCATTTATTAGCAATAAAGAGTTCTTTCAGCAAAATGTCAATCTATCTTTTTAGTATTACAAAAGTAAAATACAGTCCTAAAAAATTCAAATGAGAAGAAATAAGTCTTCCCTTATTTTCCCCTTCAGCACACAGAAAAACTACAAACACTTTGTTTTTAACCTACCAGATATTTTTCTATGAGTTTACACCTTTCTGCTTTTTTAACCAACACAAAAGGGACACACTATTTATTCTATTAACTTGTTTTTTTCCACTCAGTTTATCACAAACACTTTTCCATACTGGTATATGTCGATCTTCTCCATTCTACTTAATGGCTGCATAGTATTCTATTATAGATTTACCGTAATTGTATATACTGATGTTACTGCCAGTTTTCCTATATAAACAATGGTGCTGTGAATATCCCTTTACATTTATCTTTGTGTGCATGTGGTAATGTTTCTATAGGATACAGACGGATATTAACTCAGAACTTTAAAGGAATTTCTGGAACACCATAATTGAATTAGTGTTTTTGTAAATAAGCTCTGTAAATTAGAAATTTTTAGAATAGAAAAATAATCTCTTTAGTTGAGATTTCCATTTTGATTTTCTCTGACATGCACTTGAAGTTTGTGCTTTAATAACTTAGCTTCAAACAAAAAGTCAAAGTGCAATGAAACAGAATTTGATCTACTATTCAAACGATACTCTAAGGAAAGTTATTGGATTTAAACATTTACATAGTATTATATAGTATTAATTTCCAAATATCTGAAAGTCCTAAAAGTACAATGTGAAATATAATTAATTCAATTTTTTATTACTCTGTCATGTAATCTGACTAGAATTTGGTATCTCAGATGATCTTTCCAGCCGCTGACCTTGGTTTAACAAATTTCTATACCAAATTAATGTCATTTAAGGATCCACATAAAGCAAGGATTACAGAGAATGCATTTTGTATTGTATTAACTCAATAATGCATTTTGTACTGTAGTAAATAACTAAACCCTTGATCTGTAGGATTCATTAAAAAAAAAAAAAA
>NW_023270921.1:6337270-6381237 GCF_011800145.1 Mirounga leonina
AAAAAAAAAAAAAAAAAAAAAAAAAACCTCGGTTATAAATAGTAAGAAGGCAAAAGTTAATGTCTTTCTAGCCTAATTTCCCAGGCAACCACTGATATCTGGGAAGCTTTAAAAAAAAAAAAAAAATGCAGATTTCTGGTGTACCCCTAGACCTGCCAAAGAGAAATCTCTGGGGTAGGGCCTGGAACTCTATAGAACAAAACAAAACACCTGCCCTGGTGCTTTCTGAATTAACTCAAGTTTGGCAATCACTGCACTAAACTCATCTTTGCCCTTTGTTTTTCCCACCCATCCCATGTTATTTCTTCTTTCCAATGTCTTGCTGAGGGAGCTTTGGATCATTCTGTTAAAAAGACCTTACATGTTCCTTGTGTCAGTATATGAAGCTATTCTTTTCAGCTCCAAGCCTACCTTCTATATCTTGCTTTGTGACACAGGATTCTGCTGTCCATGTCTCTCTGCTTTGTAGGCTGGCTCCCTGTCAGGCTCATGTCAAATGGAGGGACTCTAAAGGAGACTAGAAACCTGGAGAGGGTAGGGGCTTACTCTTGCCTATGAGCTGCCCGTGAGCTGCCCGTGTGTGTGTGGTTCCTGTGGGCCTCACTCCAGCAATGCTTCTTCACCCAAGAAGGGGCAGTACCCATTGCAGTTTGTTTGTTTGTTTATTTATTTAACGATTTTATTTATTTATTTGACAGAGAGAGACACAGCGAGAGAGGGAACACAAGCAGGGGGAGTGGGAGAGGGAGAAGCAGGCTTCCCACAGAGCAGGGAGCCCAATGCGGGGCTCGATCCCAGGACCCTGGGATCATGACCTGAGCCGAAGGCAGACGCTTAACAACTACGCCACCCAGGCGCCGCCCCCCCCCCCCCCCCCGTTGCAGTTTTAGACTGGATCCTGACTGATGTATCCTCATCCAGGGAGAGGTTTGGTTTTTTACTTCTCAGTTATTAGGTAAGAGCGAGTCAAATCTATTACTCAAGGGGCACGTGGGGAGGGGTAAGTGGATAAATCCAATGATAAAACTATAGAGAGAGAATATTGTATCCTGTCCACAACTATTAAAAATAATGCTCTTGAAAATTTTTATTAACAGGGGAAAATATTTACTATTTAAAATGAAACAAGGATTAGAAACTGCTTACAGAATGATCCCAACAATGGAAGAAATATATGGAAGGATAAAGACCAAAAGGTTAATGCTGCTTATCTCTGGTGGTGGGATTTTATTTTCCTTCTTCATAGTTTTATATATATTCTGCAAATTTCTACAATAAGTATTTTTATAAACAAGAAGAAAAAAAGCATCTTAAAAAATCAAGATAAAAAAACTGGGATCTGTAAGTGGGCCTCCTATATTAGCCAACTGTGGTATGCTGGGGGGATCACTAAGAGATCCACTCACTCAGGATCATCCTGAAAGTCCTGGGGTTCTGCCAACTCATCATACTCCGCTGCTGCATCCTTGCCAGCTAAAATGAGCTCTTTGGGCGGCACCACCACCTGGACAGCAAAACAGAGAGGGTTGCCTCAGAATGGGTCAGTGTGTTGTAGGACATTCATTCAACAAAATACAAGACAGCAGTACACCAACCTAAACATGGAGACGTTTCAAGTTTCAAGAAACAGAGTATTACTTCACTTTTACAGAGTTTAAAAACTTACTATTTAGGAACACAGACATCTCTAGTGAAAGTACAAGAACAAAGAACAGTTAAGCATTCTTCAGACTAAGCCTTATGTTGTTACTAGGCCTCAACTTTGCTAAGTCAGAGGTCAGCAGAGAACAATGTCAACCACATTTATAATTATGGATATGAATGAGGCTGGGAGGTATAAAGAGAAAGATAGCAAGTCTACAAACTGGGTGTACATGTCAGGCACTTATTTCTGTCTCACGGGAACAGGTTATTAGTGTTAATAAGAAAAGCAAGGACAGATGAGTGTCATCTCTCTTGGAAAGTGATGCTAATAAGTGAAATCATTAAAAAGGAAAAAAGAAAAAGGGGATAAAGAAATTCTCTACTAATAAGCATTCTCTGAATAACAGCTAATGAAAGATAAAGGCATCATTTCTATCAATTTTTGTTGTATCACGCTGAATTATGAGTCAATAATAGATTGCCCATTGAGTAAAGTTCTTGATCTAAAATTTCAAGTACTAGATGAATCGCCAAATAGCAAAACGAAAAAAGGCCGCATTTTATTCATTCAACTAACATTTACTGAAAGTCAAAATCACCTATTTTAATATTTAGTGCTACGCACGCTGTATGTAAGTGAAGGGCATCTAGAGGAGGCATACCAGCGTTTAAAAGGACATGTTATATCCTAGGAGTCTTGAAGCCTGAGTATGTGTTAGACAGAGAGGTGTGGGTATGTACGTATGTCAGGGAATGGCATTCTAGGAAGAAAGAATAGCGTCTGCAATTCTCTAGCATGAAAGCTCGTAAGCACTGCATCTGCTTGGATTATATACATTAATATGTATGATTTGGAGAATGCTAGATTTGGGGATCTGGGGGAAGGCCATCCTGCAAGAACAGATAGAGGGGGGACCACTGAGAACCTCTCATGCTATGCCGAGGAATTTGGATTTCCTCCCTAAGTCAGAGAGATGCCAAATGATCAGTATGCCATGATCAAAGTTAGATTTTAGAAAGATCACTCTGGTGGCCAAGACAGACGATAGGCTGGAATGGAAGTGGGGGTAGATTCCAAACAGGTCAACAAGGATGTTACTGGCACAGTCCAGGTAAGAAAGGATGAGACCTTCAAACAGGGCAGTGGCAGTGTGATTGTGCATAAAGTAAAAAAAAACTCAGGAGAGGAAATCAAAAGAACATGATGACTGCTTGGATGCGGAAATGGAAGACAGCGTGGAGTCCTTTAAGCCAGGTCAACAGGCCCCTCCAGGAAAAGTCAGGGTCTCTCAGGATGAGGCAAAACGCTCCTACCTTGGCAGTGCTGTTGATATTATCCGGGTCCCCCTCCTCGCACTCCAGCAGTGTCACGTGGGTAAGGTTCTCCACTGGATTCGTAAGCGTCAGGAGGACCTGGCTCTCCTGGGGAACAGGACAAGCCTCTCTCAGACATGTTCCACTACTGCCACCTAGGTCCACTTTCTTAGTTGCTGTACCAAGCATTTCACAAAATCACTCCCGAGCAGTAACACCCACCTACACCTCTACATCACTACATTCTTAAAGTGCTCACGGATTCCTATTCTATTATTTATAGATTAGGCTATATATGCTCTGGAGTTCCTGAAATTACCTGAGGAAATAGGGCAGATCCCACAGAAAGGGCCAGGTACTAGATTCAGAAGTTCTGAGGAACGTATATTATCCAAGTGATTAAAGTTTACAACTCTTGCTCCATCCAGTCCTCCACGTAAGGACTCCTGAGCAGTAACTTAGTATGCTTAGTCTGAAAGTCCTCACAAATAAAGTATGAGAGCCACAGGGTAGCCAGACATAGAAAAAGATCATTCATCAGAACTCTAAAAGACTTTTAAGATTTCTTGACCCATAATTTGCCCTTGTTTGGTACTTTGAGATTAGTGAAATCTTTCAGATGAACGTGGACTCCATAAATGTCTTCATAAGCAGCATGAAAGGAAAGAACAAAAGGGACTGTTGCAGAATATTCTACAACTCATGGAGGGGATGAGGGGACATAGATAAGGAACTCAAGGAAGAGAGGGGCTGTGATAAAGAAAAAAATCCTGTTCATTCATGGTATCTGATACACGCACAGACATGGGATGTGGAGAGTCTCCTGGCTGGAGAAGAGCTAACGATGTCTGTGGGGTAAAACATCTTCTTTCTTTCCCCACCCATGATTCCATCTTTATATAATGTGCACACTGCTCCTTTTAAATGTATGTCAAAGATGCTGTTGCCAAAAATCCCAGCTTAAAGAAGTTAAAAATCCCAATCCCTTTATGATTTCAAATTTTCTTTTCTATCCCTTGCTCCTGAATCTCATTCTAAATACACACAGTCACCCACATACACCCACATACACACACATCTCTGATCAATCCTTTGTCTTCCAGTTAATAAGCAAAGTACTAACCTTCATGTAGCGAAGGTTGGGAATTGACATGATTCTTACTTCTGGGATATAATTGCTATGTGTGAATAAAAAAATACATTAATGTTCATTGAAGTCGCTTAAAATTATTGTTACTTTTTTTTAAAGTGATTTCAGTGAAGATTTCTTCAAGTTAATTAGAACACGTCAGAGAAAAAGAATTTTAAAGAATCATACCACCATAGTAAGAACTTAAGACATGAAACCAACTGGTAATGAGTTCTTTCTGAAATCGTTATGTACACTTCTATTTAGAGCCTATATATCTGTGTGCATCATGGTAGGTATCTTCCTTATACATTTGCTAGATATATTTTTTGATATTTTATTCATTTCTGTAAATCTAAAAGGCAACTGGTTAAAGGACCCACAACTGACTTAGTAACACACTGCAGAGGTGGAAACACACTACCACATACTTATCACTTTTATAAAGCACTATGTGCCAGGCAATGTTTTAAACACTTTACATTTAACTTATGGAATTTTCACTGTGACTGCATGAGACAGGTGTTATTATCATCACTCCCATTACAGAGATGAAGAAACTCGGCTTGGGAGAAGTAACTTGCTGGTGAGTGGCCAGGATTCAAACTCAAGGCTCCAGGGTCCTTCCCCTTAACCACTGTTCTGCTGCCTCTCTAAGCAAGACAACAGAATACTATACTCACACGTGCTTAGTCTGAACTCAGAATCACCCAGGGTCAAATCTCAGCTTAGTGTTTATACACTTATTCTTTCCTCCAAAGTCAACAGACCAGCATTTCTCAACATTTTTGACTGCTGGAAGGACTTATTTTTAATTGCTGCACAATATTCTACAACCTGAGTGTACCTCAATTTAATCAACTATTTGTTAATGGTTCATCAGCTGGACACTGAAATTGTTTTTAGCTTTTTCTCATTAAAATGTTACAAAACACATCCTTACATAGGTATCTTTAGATATTGGTGGTTTTGTTTCAACAGAATAGATTCCTGAAATAGTACTGCTGGTTTAGTCTATGTAATTTTGTCTTGATATTCCAGACCACTCTCCAAAAAGACTCTAGCAATCCACAAGCCTACCAACAATGTATGCAAATATGTTTCCCCACATTCTCACGAGCACTAAATGCTCTTTATTATTTTAAACTTTTCCTATTAAGTCTCAGAGTCTTTCCATGTATTCACTGACCATTTGAAATTCCTCTTCTATAAGCTGCCAGTTCAAATCCTTTGTCCTACTCACATTTTTATCTTTCCAATCTGTGGGAATTATGTCTTCCAGGGACATTAAACTTTTATCTGTCATGGAGTAGCAAATATTCTTTCCTGCTCTATTGTCTGTCTTAGGATTCTGTTGTCAAATATATGTGTATATATATGTATATATATACACATATACATATATACATACATACATACATATATATATATATATATATATGTTACAAGTCATGTTTGTTGTTTTTTTTTTTTTGCTAAGGGCCAGCTATTTTCTTCTTTAGTGGTTTCTGGGTTTCCTGCCTTACTTAGTTCCCTCTAAGCACTTCTTGCCCTGAAGTCAAGACAATATTTTCCTAATTTTTCAAAATATTTTTGTTTGATAGGTGGTTTTCGTATACAAAATTCCCTTCTATTGACAAGTCCCAGTGAATTAACACTAATAATCACTTTTATCCCACTCAATGACTGTTATCAGAACATAAGATGAACACTGCTGCAGGGGTACTCTTTGATTTGCTATGCTTGGTTATTTTTTACTTTAATATTTTGGATCATTACCAAAATCAGGTTCTTTATAATTTGTAGTCAATGACCAGTGACTCTCTGTCCAATAATCAACTAACAATCACTGCCCCAGACCACATCATCACAGTGTCCCTTGATGCAAACAGCCTGGATTCTAGGTTTATTTGTTTTAAACTTCATGGTATATAACTTGAAACCTAAACAGAAGAAATAGCAAGATTATTCTGATGTCGTTTTTCTTTTCTTTTGTTTTTAAGCCCAGAGTAAATACATTTTGTGTTGAAAAAGTCAAAGAACAGTAACTAAAAACACTGATCCCAAAATACTCACACAGCAACCAGTTGGATTTTGAATTTGATAGATGTTGGATTAAATTCTGGCTTGCTCAAATTGTGTTCACATTTCTAAAAAGAAAAAATTATAGTACGTATCAGAGGAAAACAAGAACAAACCCTGCTGGATCCACAGAGCTGCTAAATTCGGAAGGACAGCATTGACTCGAGTTTTGCGGTTTTATTCTGCTACAATACCACACGTTTTGAAATACTGTGTATGCCACTGATTGCCAAAATTTGCAAAGATGATTTGGACTTCTCTGGACGTAAGCAAGAACACTAACAGGTATTATTATACTTTTGCGGAGCTTAATAACTACTGAAATAAAATGACACATACTGAGTACATACTAGGTGTGTTGAACCATGTGCTCCTTAATTTAAGTGGATTTAAACAACACATCGATTTTGTAAGGTTAGTGTAGGTACCCAAACTATTATTGTCCCCATTTTACACATGATAAAAATGGGTCACAAGAAGGGTAAGTCATCTGTACAACTCCACAGAGCCAGTAAGAATTAAAACTGGGTCAGGGCGCCTGGGTGGCTCAGTTAGTTGAGCATCCGACTCTTGGTTTTGGCTCAGGTCATGATCTTGGGATCATGAGACTGAGCCCCGAGTCAGGCTCCGCGCTCAGCCGGGAGTCTGAGATTCTCTCTCTCTGCCCCCCACTCACGCGCTCGTGCTCTCTCTAAAATAAATAATCTTTTTTTTTTTTTAAAGATTTATTTATTTATTTGAGAGAGCGAGAATGAGAGAGTACATGAGAGGGGAGAGGGTTAGAGGGAGAAGCAGGTTCCTTGCTGAGCAGGGAGCCCGATGCGGGACTCGATCCAGGGACTCCAGGATCATGACCTGAGCCGAAGGCAGTCGCTTAACCAACTGAGCCACCCAGGCGCCCCTAAAATAAATAATCTTAAAAAAAAAAAAAAAAAGAATCAAAGCTGGGATTTAAATCTAAGTAGTGTGATTTCAGATCCCATGCTTTAAAATACAGTAACAATTTTTTACTTTCTTGAATGGATACTACATATACCTGGTTAAAAGAAATCTCTTAACAGTACAAAACAGGAACAGTGTAAAGGTACTTGTCCCCTTGTCCTCCTCCCCAGAGCCCAACCGGTATCTCATGTGTTTTCTCACAAATAGCCTGTGCACATACAAGTATACACACACATCGCCTTTTTCACAATAACATAAAAGGGAGTATTTTATATACTCTTCTGCCCTTTGCTTTTTTACTTATCTTAGAATTCCATACCAGCACACAGAGAGCTACCTCTGTATCTTACTGTAATCATTTCCGTAAAACTTATTCAACCATACCCAAATTGATGGATATCTGGGATGTTTCCCTGATTTTGCTACTATAAATAATGCAGCAATCAGTTAAGTATTCTTATAGATCAGTCATTTCCCACATGTGTTAACTTTTGCTAATCTGGTTAACTATCAAATGGTATCTCACTGTAGTTTTAACAGACATTTCTCTGATTATTGTAGCAGTATCTTTCATGTTTATTGGCTGCTGGGATTTCCTCTGCCGTGACTTCTATGATACTGTTTACTGGGTATTCGTATACTGACTGGAGTATCTTTTCCTTACTAATTTGCCAAAGTTCTTTACATGTTCTGGATACTAATCCCTTAATTACATATCTTACAAATTACTTTTCTCAGGCTGTGGCCTATCTTTTCATTACGACAGGTTTTCTTTGGAGTGCAGGTGCAAGTTTTAATGTGTCAAATATATAATATTGTCCTCTATAGTTCGTGCTGATTTGTCTTATTTATGGAATACTCCCCTACCCAGAAGTCAAAGATTTTGTTTCCTTCTAGAAGTTTTGCTCTTCATATGTGCTCATTAAAGTTTCTAATGTTCCAGGGTGCCTGGGTGGCTCAGTCGGTTAAGCAACTGCCTTCGGCTCAGGTCATGACCTCAGGGTCCTGGGAATGAACCTCACATCGGGCTCCCTGCTCAGTGGGGAGTCTGCTTCTCCCCCTCTCCCTCTGCCCCTTCCTCCTGCTCATGCACTCTTCTAATAAATAATAATTATCTTAAAAAAATAGTTTTTAATGTTCCTGAAGTTGACTTTTGTGTATGGTGTGAGACAGAGACCCAATTTTATTTTCATGTAATTATTTGACCTAGCAAAATTTAATAGGCTATTCTTTCCCCAATGATCTGCAATGCTGTATTTAGTAAATACCAAGTTTCCTCACACCCATGAGTCTGTTTCTGCTTTCTCTATTCTGTTCCAAGTCTATTAATCTATATATATGCATACTGAAAAAAATTTTTGTTTATACACACATTTTAATTTTCCTTCCCTCCCTCCCTTCCTTACACAAAAAGTTGTGTACTTGCCACACACCCTGCTTTTTGCATTTAAAAATATATCCCATATTAGTACATTCTTTTTTAGAGTTATAGTACTCACTGTGTGGATGTACCATAATCTGCATATTTTGGTTTGTATTTGTGGAGGCCTATCTACCCTGAAGACAGATGGATCAATAGGAAACTGCTTATTTACTTTTGGTAAATATGGTGAATTATACAGTCAACATGAATCTTGTGTAAAGTTTTATTAATTTACATATTAAAATTTATTATCATTAATCTTAAAGGAATCGACTTTTGGTTTTATTGCTCTTTTGTATTTTATTTTATTTTTTTCATTTATTTATTTTTTTTAAAGATTTTATTTATTTGACAGAGAGAGACAGCGAAAGAGGGAACACAAGCAGCGGGAGTGGGAGAGGGAGAAGCAGGCCTCGCGCTGAGCAGGGAGCCCGATGCGGGGCTTGATCCCAGGACCCTGGGATCATGACCCGAGCAGAAGGCAGACACTTAACTGACTGAGCCACCCAGGCGCCCAAATCTTTTGTATTTTACAGTGGTTCTTAATTCATTAGTATCCTCTTCCTTCAAGTTTCTTTGTACTTACTTTGCTGTTCTTTTCCTAACTTCTTAAAATATCTCCTGAAATTACTGATCTTTTATTTCTTCTTTTCTAATATATAGATTTACTTCTAAGCACAGCCTTAGTAACATCCTGTAAGTTTTGCTCTACAGGAATGACTGATTCCTAACTTAGCTGCATTATGATCAAATAATATATTCTAATAATGTCATCTTTTGAAAAATGTTAAGACTAACTTTATGACCAGTATACAGTTAATTTTTATAAGTGTTCTGTGTGTATTAGTAAAGAATATATATTCTACAGATATTGGGTACATGTTTATTTTCTCGGTTACCAAGAGAAGCATGCTGAATTTCCCCCAAATTCTCGAATGTTTATGTATTTTGAGTCTACGTTATTTAGTGCATACAATTATAGAACTGTTACATCCTCTTTGTGAATTATTTCTTCATGAATTATCCCTCCATTTAAAAATTTAGTATTTACACAATCTATCTTCCCCAGCTATCTTCACTTCCAACCTTTCTGAATTCTGTTTGTGTTTCTTGTGATTAGCATGTAATGGGTAGGCATTTTGTTGGTTTTCTTATTTAGTTGTTTAACAAGCATTTAGTTCACTGGCATTTATATAAATACTGAGATATTTGGCTGTAAATCTATCTCACTACATACTTTCTATTTGAACCACCAGTTTTTTTTTTAAAGATTTTATTTATTTATTTGAGAGAGAGAGAATGAGAGACAGAGAGCATGAGAGGGAGGAGGGTCAGAGGGAGAAGCACACTCCCTGCCGAGCAGGGAGCCCGATGCGGGACTCGATCCCAGGACTCCAGGATCATGACCTGAACCGAAGGCAATCGCTTAACCAACTGAGCCACCCAGGAGCCCTGAACCACCAGTTTTTTGTCCTTTTCCCTCTTTTCTTTTTGTACATAGCCTTTATCAAGCTGAGAACGCTCTGTATTCCTGTTTTTGAGAGTCCCCCCCCCCTTTTTTTTAATCATGAACGGGTGTTGGATTTTGTCAAATGCCTTTTCTGCACCTATCAATATGATCATGTGTGTTTTTTTGTTTTTTTTTTTAGTCTGTTGTTCACAGTATTTCTTTATTACCCTTTTAATTTTCATAGGCGCTCAAGTGATGCCCCCTTTTTCATTTCTGACTAGTAAAATGTGCCCTCTTTTTTTCCAAGAGAGGCTTATCCATTTTATTGGTCTTCAAAGAACCAACTTTTGGTTTTGTTGACTTTTCTCAATTGAGTTCCTATTTTCAATTTCATTGATTTCTGCTTGAATTTTTTTTTTTTTTTTAGATTTATTTATTTTAGAGTGAGTGAGTGAGTAGGGGGGGAGGGAGGGAGGGGGAGGGGTAGAGGGAAAGAATCCTGAAGCAGCTTCAAGATTCAAGCAGAAATGTGTTGTTTAATCTGCACATACTTGAGAACTTTCTAGTTTTCTAGAACACTTTCTACTTTTCTCCCATGGTGGTCTGAGAGTAGAAACTGTATGATTTCTATTCTTTTAAATTTAAGGGTTTTTTTTTTGTTTTTTTATGGCCCAGAATGTAGACTGCCTTGGTGAATGCACGAGGTGAGCTTGAGAAAAATGTGTATTCTGTTAGATGAAGCAGTCTACAAATGTCAATTTTATCTAGTGATTGATGGTGTTGAATTCACCTATGTCCTTACTGATTTTCTACCTGCTGGATCTGTCCATTTCTGAGAAGGGGGTAATGAAGTCTCTAACTACGAGAGTGAATTCATCTATTTTCTCTCTCATCTACTGCAGCTCTATCAGTTTTTGCCTCACATAGTTTGACACTATTGTTAGGCATATACACGTTAAGAACTGTTATGTCTTCCCGGAAAATTAACCCCTTTAGCATGATATGATGCCCTTCTTTATCTCTGTTAACTTTCTTTACTTTGAAATCTGCTCTGTCTGAACCTAATACAGCTACTCTTCTTGCTCTCCAGTGAGTAGTGTTAGCATGGTATATCTGTTTCCATCTGCTTACTTTTAATCTATATGTGTCTTTTTACTTAAAAAGTGGGTTTTTCCTTCCTTTTTATTTAAAGTATTTGTTAAGTACAGTTGACACACAATGTGACATGAGCTTCAGGTGTACAACATAGTGATTCAACATCCCTATATGCTATGCTCACAAGTGTAGCTACCATCTGTCACAACACTATTACAGTATCATTAATTATATTCCTATGCTGAGCCTTTTATTCCTGTCCATAACTAGAAGCCTGTATCTTTTCCTTCTTTCTTAGAAAGCTTTTGCATTATAGCAATTTTCTAACATATGCAAAATACAGAACAGTATTAGAAATTCCTAGGTACACGTGACCCAGCTTCAACAATTAGCAACTTGTTAGCAACAATGGCCAATCTTGTTTCATCTATACTCTCACCCATTCACCATGCCTATTTTGAAACAAACATCAGACATCATGTCATTTCATCCATAATATTCTGGTATACATCTCTAAAAGATGAAGATATTTTTAAAAATAACATTATTATTATCCCTAAAAACATGAAAAGTTCTTGTAATAGCATCAAAAATCCAGCTAGTGTTTAACTTTCTCCAAAGGTTTCATAAATGTTTCTTCCCTTCCTCCCTCCCTCCCTCGCCCCTTTCTTCTTAGGTTTTGTTTGAATTGGGATTTAAATGAAGTCTACACACTGTGTTTGGTTGATATGCCGCTCAGGTCTCTTCTAATCTACAGCTGTGTTGTTAATGGTAGCCACTAGTCACATGTGGTTAATAAATTAATAAAAATGAAAGACTTAGCACCTCAGCCACACTGTCACATTTCAAGTGCTCAACAGCAACACTTGGTGAGTGGCTACCATGTTGGACTGTGCATATACAGAACATTCCCATCATCAGAGAAAGTTCTGCTGAATAGCATTGATCTAAAAGGTTTCTTTTCCATTTTCTTTTGGTTTTCTTTTACAGTGTATTTATTGAAGAAACTCAGTTGTTTTATAAATTCATAGAGGCTGGATTTTGCTGATGTTTCTTCTTTCTTGCTTTCTTTTAAATTATTATTATTATTATTTTAAGATTTTATTTATTTGACAGAGAGAGTGAAAGAGCACAAGCAGGGGGAGCAGCAGAGGGAGAGGAAGAAGCAGGCCCCCTTCCAAGAAGGGAGCCTGACGCGGGACTCGATCCCAGGACCCTGGGATTATGACCTGAGCTAAAGGCAGATGCTTAACCATCTGAGCCACCCAGGCGCCCCCCTCTTTTAAATTATTTTATTACTCCTCTTTGTTTCCTCTCTACCAGCTTAAAAGTTATATATTCTTCACTACTCTTTTAGGGGTCAGTGCTCTGAACTTATTAACCTTCAGGTACCTCAGTTTCCACATCTATAGAACAGGGGTAACAATAGTACCTTCATCTCATAGTTGGGAGGATTTTTATCTTGAAAGCATTTAAAATGGTGCCTGGACACCAAGTACATTCTCTATAAGCATATTTTATATTTACTACATTCCAGAAGTTTCGGTATTGGCCAGATACCAATGTTTAAATTATTTCTGCTTTTCTCTGGTACAAATGACAATTGTACAGAATGGAATAATTACCCGACAGCGCAGGGACCGTTTGATCAGAAGATGTTTGTGACGAGGATAGAGCTGTGAAGCACAGACTGGCTGGAAGTCAGGCTGCAAGAGGCGCTGCTGAAGGGTGGTCACTAGCATGAAAGGCAGAACCCAGGCTTAGTTTACAATGATTCACTCAAAATCAGACTTATGAGATAATCACATGAAACAATACTTCCTTTGTGAATAGTTCTTCAAAAACTACAAAAGAGAAATTTGATATTTTAAAGTTCTTCAAATGATTGTATCTATTTCATTTGTTACTTGATTTATTTTATTACTAACAACCATGATGCCTTAAATATCTCAAAACTCAGGGCGTATCGGTAACAAAAGCAAAATTAGATGTAAAATAGAAACAAAGCAAAATCATATAAAAAGATTACCCTCTGTTAAATTTACTGGTCTTATATAGTAATCTTCAGGTAGCGGCTCCACTTCGTCTACAGCCTGAGCTGGCTCAATCTTTATCTCTTTCTGGTCCTCTCCTTCTTTAAGGCTAAAAGATAAAAAGCACTAATTTCTCAAAGGTCCACCTGTTCATCTTCAAAGTCTATGATATCAATAACTGACGTATTCTTCTATTGTAGAACATTCTTTCTCTGTTCAGGTCTTTTCTAAGCATGACAATCTTCTTCCCCAGTAGCAACTGTTTAATGTCACATTCCTTCAATATTCATTTTGATACCTGCTTTTCTCCTCAAAGCCATTTAATGTCCAAACTTACGACAGTCCAGCAAGGGTACTGATGGTTGCACCAGCTCGTGGTCGCTGAAGCCTGGTTCCAAGACCGTATTTGTCCTAAATAGAGTTCAGAAATTCCAATTATAAATCCCATTTTTATACATCCTATTTACCAAAAGAAAGACTTTTGGGTGGGACAGCATGAGAAGCTCAGGGAAATAAGCAAAAAAAAAAGCTAATTTGAAAGCTCCTTTTAAAGAAAGTAATTTGTAGCCCCACATCATCTTATTTTTAAAATAATAGCAAAAGCACCAAACATGGAGACTGAAATACATTAGTAGAGTAAAACTGAACTAAATGTGATTTTTTTAAAAAACTATTAATCTAAAAATATCTAAGCTATGACTTAGACCAGAACTATGTGGAGTGTCTAAGGCAAATGATGAATGTCTTCTTGGAACACCCAGTGATCATCTGCTAACTTCTTCAAGGTTAGCAAGAATCATAAAAGAGAACTTACCACTACATGAATAGTGTGTTGCTGTAGGCCCCCAAATAGCAGCAGGTTGCAACAGAGACAAAAAAATGCAGCATAAGACAGAAGCAAACTCATACAGCAGGCAGGTTATAAGGGAAGCTGGAAGAATAATGCCTTTAATTCAAATTTTTCTCCTACATACACTAGTGCATATGCTTATTATACCACTGGGCTATTCTGAAAATTTCATTTAGACTTCATTAAAGTCTCTGGTAAATGTAGATGCTTTGCATATTTTAATGTTTTTATTAAGTTCTAAACTAAATATTTTTATATGGACCTCACCAATCCTTAGGGTTTCAATGGCTTAACTAATTCTCATGCAGAAGCAGTATGACAAGTTACATTTCCTCAACTGTCAATCTACCCCACAGGATTGTTGTGAGGATTAAATATGTGAAAAGTCCTTATTAGAACAGTGTCTGACACATCACTGCCCTTCAAAAAATGTTACTTATTCAATGTCAACCTGCTCGACCCCAAGCAAGCATACAGAAAAGAAATTGTTCTATGAGAGCAAATAAAACTTGGGGGACAATAACAAAAGCTCCAAATCCTAATCTTTTGCTTCTGGATTGGTAGTACACAAACTAGCAGAGAATGACTTCCTTAAAGAATTCCTATCAATGACACTGGCACATATTACTATTTATTTAACCACGCAAAAGGCACCGTGTAAGAGTCAGCGTTCTTCACCCTGGAGAACTATAGGAAGGTACCAGAAATAATCATTTGAGCTGGGAACCCATTACTATAGAATGTCAAAGGTGGCCTACCTAGGTAATATGAATAAAATCTAACAATCGCCCATCTTCTCTGACTTTTCCGATTAAGAATTCTGTGGTACCTACAAAATTAAACACTAGCCCTGGGGAATAATCAGAAAAGAGAGGGCAGTGATGCAAAAAGGAACACAAGTGTCCTTAAAACTCAAAGAACTCAAATAGAGTAAATGATATGGCAAAAACCTAACTGCTGGGCTTAAAAACCTATGATTTGAGAAACTTTCCTCTGCTACCTATCATTCAGAAATCTAAGGTCAGTGGCCACCTTCTGAAATTATCACTGTTCTCAAGGCACACAGGTCTTGTTCAATGAACTGCACACTCCTTTTTGTACCAAGTCCTCACCGAAAAAGCCAAAGGCATATAGTTTCTACGCCGTGCCAGTTTCTTGCGATCTCGCTCAACCTTCTCTTTCTGAGCAAGCTGCTGGTAATATTCAATCAATTTGTTCATCTGTAAGAAATCAAAGATGCAGTAATTGTTTTCATGAAAAAGCTAACAGGAAATATGTAAAATTAATCAATAACACTAACTGGACACATAATGAACAGAGAAGACAAATGACTACGGTAGGCAAATTTGCCCTTTTCTTCAAAGAGAGTTTCTCTTCATTACATTTCTCTGAATTATTTGCAATATTAAAATGGAACCTTTAAGTTTAACAATGGGAAGAAATGGGCAATGAAAAGGCTAGGAAATTTCATGCCCTCTTTTCACTCCTCTTTTACTTCATTACTTATTTCCCCTTACAACTACTCCCATTTTTTCTGCACGGCCACAGGCCTATCTACTTCTAAGAATGTGACATCTTGTACTGTCTTCTCCCCCACTCATATATTTTCATTTTTAAAGTATGTCTTAATCCTAAAAGCAGTACATGTTAATTGTGAAAACTTCAAGCAATATTAAACATAAAGAATAAAAAGCAATACTTCTCTTATGTCTCTTGTGCCCAAGTCCACTCTTGCCCTCACTAAAGGTATCTGCAATTATCAGCTTAGATATCTTTCTTACACACTACAGACGTGGGTATGAGATTACATTTTGCACGCATTAAAACAAAAACTCTATGTATAGATATACAGCTTTTATATGTCTGAAAATAAGTATTTTTCCATATAGCGGAAAAACTTATTATTTTATAACTTATTTCACTAAAAACAAACACATACTGTTTTCTTTTTCTGATTCACAGCCTGACTACAGAACTAAAGCTACAGCTAGGTTTCTCTATTAACTTAAGCCAGACTAGAAAATATAGCCATTGTGACTTAAATGTCTTATAAGAAGCCCTTTCTGTGTAACAGACACCAAAATACATATCAAAGATTTCTGGCATATGCCATATCCACTGATAAAATGGAAGATCTTCAGTCTTTTTCTCCATCTTTTCTTAGTTCATCCTCTCTCTGATGACGCTTTACTTACCCGTTGCGTGTGAGGATTTTCAGGTTCCTGCCAACCACCACTAGCTGCAAAACAAAAGGACATTAAACAAATTTTCATAATTTGGTATTTTTATTTTCATAAAAACAGGTCATCTGCAGGCCACAAAATGAAACTTAAAAACATAAAATCATAGAACTTTTTTTTTTTTTAAAAGATTTTATTTATTTATTTGACAGAGAGAGACACAATGAGAAAGGGAACACAAGCAGGGGGAGTGTGAGGGAGAAGCAGGCTTCCCACCAAGCAGGGAGCCCGATGCAGGGCTCGATCCCAGGACCCCAGGATCATGACCTGAGCCGAAGGCAGATGCTTAACAACTGAGCCACCCAGGTGCCCCCAAATCATAGAACTTCTAAGAAATAGTCCTATGAGTTATATAGACCAAAACATTCAGAATGAAATTTTCATTAAAAATAATGATGGTGACAGGGGCACGTGGGTGGCTCAGTTGGTTAAGCGACTGCCTTCGGCTCAGGTCATGATCCTGGAGTCCCGGGATCGGTTCCTGCATTGGGCTCCCTGTTCGGCGAAGAGCCTGCTTCTCCCTCTAACCCTCCCCCCTCATGTACGCTCTCTCTCGCTCATTCTCGCTTTCTCAAATAAATAAATAATCTTAAAAAAAAAAAAAAATGATGGTGATAAAGATAACCACCCCCACCACAACTAACACATGCACAGCTTCTGTGCCAAGCATCTGAAATGCATTACGTTTCATTTTATACAATAACCCTCTGACATGGGGATTCTTATTATCAGTCTCATGAAATTGAGGCTCAAAGAGGTTAAATAACTTGCCCAAAGTCACACAGATAGTAAGTGGTAAAGCTGGGATTCAAACTCAAGCAGTCTGACTCTTAAGAACCTGATCTTATCTAGAATACTGTGCAATTTCTATGTTCTATGACCTTGATTCAGAGAAGAATTTCTTACATAAGAAACAAACAGCACAAATCACAATGGAAAAGATTATTCCAGAAAGCTAAAACCATAATGAATACAGCTGACTCTTGAACAACATGGGTTTGAACTGTGAGGGTCCACTTATAGGCGAATTTTTTTCAATAAATACAATAAAGCACTGTAACTATTTTTTCTTTTCTAGCTTACTATATTTTAAGACTACATATATACAATACATAAAATATACAAAATATATGTTCATCAACTATTTATGTTATCAGTGTGGCTTCCAGTCAACAGTAAGCTATTAGTAGTTAAGTTTTTGGGAAGTCAGAAGTTACCTGCAGATTCTCGACTGCACAGTGAGGGGGGTCAACACCTCTAACCTCTGCATTTGTTCAAGGGTCAACTGTATATCTCAATAAAGCTAACAAAAAAAAAGGGAAAAAGTAAACTATAATGAGATACTATTTTACAAACATCAGTTTGGAAAAATTTGAAAGAAAGTCCCACAGTACTAGAGCAGCCAAGGATCTGGAGCAGCAGGCAGTCTACTCTTATTACTAGTGGGAGCAAAAACCGGTAAGCCATTTTGGAGAGCTAAAGATGTAGACAAAACAAGCAATTTTATTTTCAGTTATGCAGAGAAGCCTTTAGTCTTGGACTTAGGAAATACAGACAAGAATGTTTCTAATAGCACTGTTGTCAAAAGCAAAAAAATGAAGGCCTAAATAAATGTCCATCAAGAAGAGACTGAATAAGTAAACTGTGGTAAGTCATGCATAAATCAGCTACGTATCAGGAACATAATGCCAATAGAGAAAAGCTGTAGTAGGATACATATACAGTATATTTCCATTTGTTTCATATTGAAAAAACATTGTTAGTGGCTACATACACATGTGGAGAAGTATAAAGACATGCATGGATACCGATAAACACTGGATTCAGGACTGGTATGATTACTTCTCTGGGAGGCTGAGAAAGGGGGATCTAGTGGGGATAGGCTACGCAAGGAGCTTAAACTGTTTTGGTTATGTTTAATTTCTGAAGCTGGGTGATAAATACATGAACGTGTATTATCTGTATAAGTAAAAATAACCTTTTTTCAAAACAAAAAGGACGCTTGTTGAAAGTGACACCACACCTTCTTGCAAGAAACGACAACAATATCCTTTAGTATGATATTCATATTTTAAAGGCTGCCTTACTTATTAAGACAATCGTGAAAAATAATTATGTGAAAGAAATGTTTTAGCTGTAATACTTCGAAAAATCTAGATGTTTTACCTAACTGCTTTAGAACTGGTAATTTATTCTGAAGAGCAATTTGGGAGACATAACGATCTCATTTCCTTGCACATTACAGACACAATGGCTTACTTATAAATAAACAAATAGTTCTAAAGTGGTTTCAGAGTTTCTCAGACACCAATGACATCATGAAAGAAAAAATTATCTGTACTCTTTAAGAGCTCCCACTATTCAATTATTATTGTCAAGATACCCTAGAGGAGACAGACTTCTAGAAGTAAACACAGGTTTTAAGCTCTGAAATATAAATTCTCCAACATTAGTGGCTCATAATCTAAAAAGCATAAAACATTCTCTTAAGAGTAACACTGAGAAATCTATTTGAACTTCTGGGCTTTGTTTCTTTACCTTGACAACAAGAGACAAAATACAAACATAGAAAAATACACTTCAAAAAAAATACACTTCAACTCACTGAGGCATACATACTCTGCCACTTTGAGGTTGTTTTTCATATTTAACTTACATTCATAAGCAAATTCAAACAACTTACTTGCTACACTGATACTAAAATACACAAATATTTACTGACAATCTAAAGATGCTATAGACTCTTTCTAATAAAAATCACATTTCAGGAAATATCTATCCACCAATGAGCAACAACCAAGAGCTCAAGCATTCTAAACCAAAGAGCAAACACAACAGAATCAAGGATTAAATTTTTATTTATTAAAAGATTTTATTTATTTATTTGACAGAGAGAGAGCGAGAGCAGGAACACAAGCAGGGGGAGTGGGAGAGGGAGAAGCAGGGGGAGTGGGAGAGGGAGAAGCAGGCTTCCCGCCAAGCAGGGAGCCCGATGCAGGGCTCCATCCCAGGACCCTGGGATCATGACCTGAGCCGAAGGCAGATGCTTAACGACTGAGCTACCCAGCTCCCCATGACCCCAGGATTACGACCTGAGCCGAAGGCAGACGCCCAACGACTGAGCCACCCAGCACCCCAAGGATTAAATTTTTAAGAAGAGAGTTGAATCTAAAGAAACCTGATCCATATTTACTTCCAAATTGTGTAATCATCTATAAGAAGTTTTTACTTAAAGTCCATCTTCATTTTAGTTATGTCAACTGACATAATGAGTTCATTATGGGCTTCGTCATAGACTAGCAAGCTGCAATTTTAAAGATTTTATTTATTTATTTGAGAGAGAGAGAGAACGCACAAGCAGGAGGGAGGCGGAGAGGGAGAAGCAGACACCCCACTGAGCAGGGAGCCCAATGTGGGGCTTGATCCCAGGACCCCGGGATCATGACCTGAGCTGCAGGCAGACACCCAACAGAGCCACTCAGGCGGCCCCCAAGATGGGAATTCTTACCAAGTCTAAAAAGTTTCAGAAAACTGAATAAAATTTCTGAAAGATAAAAGATATGGGGAGTTAGCAATGCAACTATTTTTATAAAAAATAAATAGCAACTCAAGATTTTGAACTGACTACACAGAGTTTCTACTCTCTGATGTTAACCATGGAGTACCGGAAATGTAAAAATAAAGGAAGTTTCCCAGTCAACAAAGCCAAAAGACAACCGACAGAATGGGAGAAGGTATTTGCAAATGACATATGAGATAAAGGGCTAGTATCCAAAATCTATAAAGAACTTATCAAACTCAACACCCAAGGAACAAATAATCCAATCAAGAAATGGGGAGAAGACATGAACAGACATTTCTGCAAAGAAGACATACAAATGGCCAACAGACACATGAAAAAGTGCTCAACACCTTGGCATCAGGGAAATACAAATCAAAACCACAATGAGATACCACCTCACACCAGTCAGAATGGCTAAAATTAACAAGTCAGGAAATGACAGATGTTGGCGAGGATGCGGAGAAAGGGGAACCTTCCTACACCGTTGGTGGGAATGCAAGCTGGTGCAGCCATTCTAGAAAACAGTATGGAGGTTCCTCAAAAAGTCGAAAATAGAGCTACCCTATGACCCAGCAATTGCACTACTGGGTATTTACCCCAAAGATACAAATGTAGTGATCCGAAGGGGCACATGCACCCCAATGTTTATAGCAGCAATGTCCACAATAGCCAAACTATGGAGAGCGCCTAGATGTCCATCGACAGATGAATGGATAAAGATGTGGTATATACGTACAATGGAATATTAGGCAGCATCAGAAAATGAAATCTTGCCATTTGCAACGACATGGATAGAACTAGAGGGTATTAAAAAAAAAAAGAACTAGAGGGTATTATGCTAAGTGAAATAAGTCAATCAGAGAAAGACAAGTATCATATGATCTCACTGATATGTAGAATTTGAGAAACAAGGCAGAGGATCATAGGGGAAGAGAGGAAAAACATGAAACAAGACAAAATCAGAGAGGGAGACAAACCGTAAGAGACTCTTAATCTCGAGAAACAAACTGAGGGCTGCTGGAGTGGAGGGCGGTGGGAGGGACGCGGTGGCTGGGTGATGGACATTGGGGAGGGTATGTGCTATGGTGAGTGCTGTGAATTGTATTAAGACTGATGAATCAGACTTGTACCCCTGAAACAAATAATACATTATATGTTTAAAAAAAAAATAATAACCAACATAATATTAAAGAAGGACAAAGCTGGAGAATTCACCCTAGATAGTTATTAAGATCTATTTTTAAACTTTTTATTTTTATGTATTTTAATTTTATTATTTTTTATCATGAATATGCTTCTAACATACAGTGTTAGATGCAGTTGTACAATATAGTGATTCAACAATTAAAAAAAAAAACCCAAAACAATTCTATACATTACTCAGTGCTTATCACAGTCAGTGTACTCTTTTTTTTTCGTTGTGGGACTTTTTAAAAACTTAATTACTTTTTAAATTCCAGTATAACCAATGTACAGTGTTATATTCGTTGCAGGTGTACAATATAGTGTTTCAACAATTCTATGCATTACTCAGTGCTCAAATAAGTGTACTCTTAATCCTCTTCGCCTATTTCCCCCATCCCCCCACTTACCTGCTCTCTGGTAACCATCAGTTTGTTCTCTATAGTTAAGAGTCTGTTTTTCTTTGTCTCTTCTTTTCTTTGTTCGTTTTGTTTCTTAAATTTTTTATTTAAAAAATAAATAAAGGAAGTTCCCTTTAATAAAGGTAAGTGCAATCTCCACCCTGAAATGCTCAAATGATGGAAAGGTAGTTAGTGCCTTAGGTGGTCTTTAGGTCAAAACACACACACAGTTCTTCTGTTTTACTGCTAAACATTTTATGTAAATACAGGTGTCTTTGAGCATGTGTTTAATGCTCCAGCATATATGGATATGGAAATGCTGGGCAGAAGGATAAAAGCCGTTTATTTTCAATAAACGGTGACGGGGTTTTTAAGAGTACACTATTACGATGAGCCCTGAGTAATGTACAGAATTGTTGAGTCACTGTATTGTACACTTGAAATGAATGTAACACTGTATGTTAACTCTACTAGAATTAAAATAAATAAATAAAATGCCATTTATTTTGTTAAAATAAAAACAAATATAAATAGGGGCACTTTGGAGCACCTGGGCGGCTCAATCAGTTAAGCGTCCAACTCTTGATCTCAGCTTGAGTCTTGATCTTAGGGTTGTGAGTTCAAGCCCCAAGTATGGGGGGAAAAAAAAGGGGGGGGGTGTCTGGGTGGTGTAGTCAGTTAAGTTTCTTACTCTTGGTTTCGGCTCAGGTTGTGATCTCAATCGTGAGATCGAGCCCCAAGTTGGGCTCCACACTCAGCATGGAGTCTGCTTGAGATTCTCTCTCCCTTTGCCCCTCCCACTCGTGGTCTCTTTCTCTCTCAAATAAATAAATTAAATCTTTAAAATAAAAAAAAAATAGGGGTCCCTGGCAGGCTCAGTGAAGGAGGAGCATGTGACTCAATCTCGGGGCTGTGAGTTCAAGCCCCATGATGGGTGTAGAGCTCACTTAAATAAATATACTTTAAAAATAAATAAATATAAATAAATAAAATTTTAATAATTATCAAACTGCTCTCCAAGGTGGTAGTAGATGAAAGAACTATTTTGCCATATTCTTGCCAACACGTGATATTACCAGATCTAAAAAATTTGCCAAATAAATGAAGTTTTAATTTGCATTAATCATACAAGGCAATTTATGGATACTCAAAGAAAGAGTCAAAATAAAAGGAAAGGGCTAATGAATGCAAGGCCACACAAGGTGGATGGAAGAGCTGTGGAACCAAAGAGGGCTGTCTCAAGAGAAGATTCTCAAAGACCTGGTGCCCACTTAACTGTGAAAAAGATTTTTGCTGGTGGCATTAAAGAAGACACTGAAGAACATCACCTAAGAGATTATTTTGAACAGTATGGGAAAATTGAAGTGATCGAGATCATGACTGACCAAGACAGAGGTTTTGCTTTTGTTTTGTTTTGTTTTTTTTTAAAGATTTTATTTATTTATTTGAGACAGAGAGAATGAGAGACAGAGAGCATGAGAGGGAGGAGGGTCAGAGGGAGAAGCAGACTCCCTGCCGAGCAGGGAGCCCGATGCGGGACTCGATCCCGGGACTCCAGGATCATGACCTGAGCCGAAGGCAGTCGCTTAACTGAGCCACCCAGGCGCCCCAGAGGTTTTGCTTTTGTAACATTTGATGACCATGACTCTGTAGACAGGATTGTCATTCAAAAATCCCATACAGTGAATGGCCACAACTGGGAAGTAAGGAAAGCCCTATCTAAGCAAGAGATGGCTACTGCTTCATCCAGCCAAAGAGGTCGAAGTGGTTCTGGAAACTTGGTGGTGGTCGTGGAGGTGGTTTTGGTGGGAATGACAACTTTGGTCGTGGAGGGAACTTCAGTGGTCAAGGGGGCCTTGGTGGCAGTCGAGGTGGTGGTGGCTATGGTGGCAGTGGGGATGGCTATAACGGATTTGGTAATGATGGAAGCAACTTTGGAGGTGGCGGAAGCTCTAATGATTTTGGCAATTACGACAATCAATCCTCAAATTTTGGACCCATGAAAGGAGGAAATTTTGGAGGCAGAAGCTCCGGCCCCTATGGTGGTGGAGGCCAATACTTTGCCAAACCACGAAACCAAGGTGGCTGTGGTGGTTCCAGCAGCAGCAGTAGCTACAGCAGCGGCAGAAGGTTCTAATCACTGCCAGGAAACAAAGCTTAGCAGGAGAGGAGAGCCAGAGAAGTGACAGGGAAGCTACAGGTTACAGCAGATTTGTGAACTCAGCTAAGCACAGTGGTGGCAGGGCCTCGCTGCTACAAAGAAGACATGTTTTAGACAATACTCATGTGTATGGGCAAAAAACTCGAGGACTGTATTTGTGACTAATTGTGTAACAGGTTATTTTAGTTCTGTGGAAAGTGTAAAGCATTCCAACAAAAGGTTTTAATGTAGTTTTTTTTTTTTTTGCACCCATGCTGTTGATTGCTAAATGTAATAGTTTGATCATAACGCTGATCAGACTATAAGACGCTAAATGTGTCTTTAAAAAAAAAAAAATAAAGGGCTAAAAAATGTCAGGGGAGAGAAACACAAACTTGAGTTGTAACTTTATGGAAGGTTAAGGTCTTTCCATGGAATCTGCAAGGTTTGGAGTCAAGATAAAGATCATTTTAACCTGACTGTGGGCCCTTCCATGTACACATTTTGGTTATTGATCATTTTTATTTCCACTTCTGAGAGCTGCTCTTCTTATCCTTTGCCTAGTTTTTCTCTGGGGCTTCTTCCTTGATTTACAAGCATTCTTCATTTTTGCTTATTTATCTTTAGTCTGTTATATATGACCCAAATATTTTTCTTAGTTTGTCACTTTTATCTTTTAAATTTGTTCATGGTGTCTTTCATCATCAGGAGTATTTATGTTTTATGAAGAGCATTAACATTTTGATTCTAAAAAAGTGTCGGATTTACCAATGCTATTTTACCAACTCTAAGAAAACTCAATAGTTTACCCAGTCTTAGATGAAACATTATAGTCCATAAATGTGAGAATTTGGAAACACAGAAGATTTACCTCTGAATTTAGCTCCTGCCTTCCAACAGGTAACAGAAATAATCATCTGTGGGCAATTTTAACACTACCAATTTCACAAAATCTCATGCTGAAGTCCGCCTGACTCACCCACAGATTTGTCTGCCATGCCTACATCTCTAGATGTCCAGCGACAAAATCCACAGGCCAGGTAGTAGGCTTTCTTCATGGTGGTCTTGGCAGGGTCATCTGGAAGTTGTGTGGAGATGCTTGTTGCCCGAGTAGAGAGAGTGTGCATACAGCCGGGACAGTCAAAGCAGTTGGCACACCTATAATACAACACCACTGTTATTCATTTGACAAATATTTATCAAGCAACTGCTATGTGCCACACACTGTTCTAGGTGTTAGGAACTCAAGAGGGAACTATAAGGGAGGACTGTCTCTCAACTAAAAAGAAATAAAAAACATATTAAAATCTTGTTTTAAAATTTAAAAGATATTACATGTTCATTTCATTTTTTAAAAAATGCAATCATCACCAAAGTTCCTGAAGAATTAGAGCCTGACAGAATCCTACTCCAGAGAAAATCACTATTAAACAGCCTGGATTTAACAATTTCAGACTCTGTTTAGGCTTGTACGGACCACAAAGATTTCTGAGGAAGAGAGAGGTCACCGCTTATGCCTTTAGACAGGACAGAGCAGCTGCACAATGACAACTCAAGAGGCAATACTACAACAGGCTGTGAAACTGGGTCTGGAAAACAACTGCTTGTTTGCTGTGCCAGAGAGCGGACACAGAAACCAAACGATGCTATCAAACTGCAACAGTTCAGGAGCGGTGCCTTTTCGGGGCTTTCTGTTCTCTCCTTAGGCACTACTCTTCCTAATGCTCAGCCAACATTTCCCCTTCGGGGGCCCCTGTGCCTTGTTGCTTGTAACTTTTTCACCATCTGAGATTATTAAGATTTCACTCCTAGTCCTGGACTTACTCTGAAACTCTGTTCTACAACTCTAATTACCTGCGATATTTTGCCATAACATCCTCATATAAGGATAATAATGGTATCTACCCACTGTTCACTGCTCACTGATACTTTGAGGATTAAATGATGAAATCAATGTGTGGACAGCACACAAAGAAACAGTGTCTGGCTTATTAGGAACTATTTCTCGGGTTCAGGAAAGAAAAGTCATGGTGGTTCACATCCATGGAGGTGTAAGGGTATGATTGGTAGCAAAGGACTTACACACTAAGCTAAAAACCAAATGGCACCCAGTGACAATGAGCACACCTACTACCCAGATCTTGGTTTTTAATACCATTTTCCAATAAAAGGAACCAGGGCTCCTTGGAGAAATGGCTAATTCAAGGACTGAGGCAGAGTCCTGGGATGAGCCTGGAGTATCTTGAAGGACCAAAAAATAAGAAAATGCTCAAATGAATGCACAGCCCCCCCCAACCCACGCAACAATGGGGGTATGTCAAAGGGATATAGAAGTCTACCAAAAGAGCTCCCGATGGCCAAAGCTGGAACAACGTGAGCAAAAAAATAAAGTGGTACTGGATTATATCCTAAGGTATAAAATCAATATTCACGCTTTAAATAAATGATTAAATAAATAAATAGGGGAGGAGAAAAATCTGCCTTTCAAAAGAATTCCAAATAATTTAAGTAGAGAACCCTCATGGAGGGGGAACATAACTCCCCACTATTTAAGTGTCGGCTGTAAGAGTGTTTTCTTTCCAAAGAGTACAGTATAAAAAAAGAGAAAAAATTCTATATTGGAGAAACCTGACAAACACTAGCTCAAGCCAGGTCATCAAGGCTAACATCAACAGTGATAAGTTCCATTGACAGTATGTACCCTTGGTGGGATATAATGAAAGATGCACTTTACCTCTGTTGTCTTCCTCCCCATAACACATTCCCCCAGCTGACGAGAAAAACATCAGATAAATTCCAATTGAGGGACATTATACAAAATATCTTACCAGTACTCCTCAAAACTTTCAAGGTCCTCAAAACCAAGGAAAGTTTAAGAAAATGTCACACCAAGAGAAGCCTAAAGAGACATGAGTATTAAATATAACATGGGTATCCTAAATAGAATCCAGGAACAGAAAAAGGAGATTAGGGAAAAACTGAGGAAATCTGAATAAAATGAAGCATTTATTTAATAATAAAGTATCAATGTTCATTAATTGAGACAAATATACTATACTAATACAAGATGTTAACAATAGGGGAGACTATGTATGAAGTACACAGAACTCTCTATACCGTCTTCACAATAATTCTTAAGTCTAAAACTGTTCTAAAATAGAAAATTAATTTTAAAAAATCAAAGGACATTTCATCTTTGGCAAAGGTGATGCTAAAAAATGAAAACCAGCTAGTTAAAAATGTGAGTTATTTTCCATGTGTTTTCTTGCCAGCTATTAAAAAAATAGTTGAGGAAAACAGAAAAAAAAATGGATCCCAATCTTACCTATTCTTTTTTAGTTTGGCTTCAGCCGATGGCATATTTTCTAAGCAACTGGGACAATAATGGGAGTCCACCTAGAAAGGAACAAGAAATCAAAAATCAGAGGAAAAGGCACTCAGTCTAGCTTGTATATACATCTATTCCAAATAGTGAATTCTAAAACATACTGCAGCAGAAAGTGAGAAACCATTGATATGCCAAAGAACCTAAACTGTTTTCAGCTTAGGGTTTATTCTTTTTTTTTAAAGATTTTATTTATTTATTTGAGAGAGAGAGAGAGTGAGAGAGAGCATGAGAGGGGAGAAGGTCAGAGAGAGAAGCAGACTCCCCACTGAGTGGGGAGCCCGATGTGGGACTCGATCCTGGGACTCCAGGATCACGACCTGAGCTGAAGGCAGTTGCTTAACCAACTGAGCCACCCAGGCGCCCTAGGGTTTATTCTTCAACCATGTTTTTTCTTATCCTCTGTATTTCCTAAAACCCTTCCATTTTTCCTTTCTGATCTTACCTGTTCCATCAGGATTTTATGTAATAATGTGTTAAAAGTTGTCTATGGAAAAGAAGAACTCTATGATAATCTAATGAACAGACTAATAAATAAAATAACCCAATTTGTGAAGCTGTGATCAAATATCCTTCTATCCTTTTATACTGTTTTAACTTGACCACACTTAAGTTGTTAAGGGAGACTTTAAAAGTTTTCTCATTACTGAAGTATTACATGTTCACAAAAGCATAAATTAACATTTACAAAATCAGCTTTAGCCAACTGGTTAGAGATTTTTAAATAGCAAATTAAACTACTAAACTAGCAAGATAGTCTTACTGTATTTAACTCAAAAACACAGAAGAAAATTAAATTCACTGTATTTTTTTTTAAATATTTTATTTATTTATTTGAGAGAGACAGAGATAGTGAGAGAGAGCTCGAGCAGGAAGGAGGGGGAGAAGCAGACACCCCGCGGAGCAGGGAACCCGATGCAGGGCTCGATCCTAGGACCCTGGGATCATGACCTGAGCCGAAGGCAGAGGCTTAACCATCTGAGCCACCCAGGCGCCCCGTAAATTCACTGTATTTTTTAAGCTCTGAATAATTATTTTCTTTAATGTAGGTAGATCCTATTTGACAGTTCTAGAACTCTAATCACCTACAGATGTAAAGACAGATTTAAATGAATATAAATACTATGACAGAAACTGGCTTCTTTTTTCATCATCTGCTATACACAGGACCACCTTTGAAAAAATAAAGTCGCTGCTCAAATAATCTCCAGGAACATAAAACACAGTATTGCTAACTAATATCTGCACTTACTCATCATAAAAGGCAAACTATAATTTGTTCCTTCTTGTGGCTCTTTTCAAATTCTGCCTGTCCCTTCATGTGCAGCTCCAATCCCATGTTCTCCATTAGAACTTTCTGGATTCCTCCAGCCCTCCCTAGCCCCATCCTTCCCCAAACCCTAAACGATCTCCACTTCACAGGTGGAGGTACACATGAGTCTGTAAAAGATGCAGTAAGACAGAATGTCCTAGCTCAAGATATCCTTAGAAATCATGGAGACTGAGCTCTCTAATGACCATCAAGTGGGAATCTATTCCAACATATTCTGGAGGTGGAGGTGGAGCTGGAGCTGGAACAGGAAAGCATAAAAAAGACAAAGGACCTGCTAAACAGATACAGAGAAAATGCTAATGGAGAAAAAAAATACAAGAAATATCGTGTATATTATATGGCATTGATTTTTCTCTTGTATTACTTAACTGCTTTCTGTGACTATTCTTAATATTATGAAAAATACACCCAATAAAATTGTTAATAATAATGTGTAAAACAGCTTATAGTATAGGACACGTTTTCATATGCATTTTTAACAGTCCAGGGATTTTCAATGTTCTCTGAATCATGTTTCAAATCCTGATTTGAAAGGCTGCTGTTGAGTTTCAAATCTTGGTCCTCCCTGCCACCCCCAAAGTTTTGGCTGTGTGACCTAGGGCAAACACTGTGTTGCTTTAATTACAGTTTTGTTGTTTTTTTTTTAAATAATATCCATTCTATTGGCCTGTAGGATGATTAAAGGAGTTTACATAAACCACGTGGCATATAGAAAGTTCTGAATAAGCAGCAACTGTTACCAGCAGCTTTTCCTTAACTAGACTGAGTCACTCAACAGCAGGATTTATGTTTTTCTCGTCTTTTAAAACCCAAAGCTTACGGAATGAACAACAAGATGTGCCAAGTGCTGTAGAAGTTTGGGGATTTTCTTATTTGTTTTTTTGTTTGTTTCTTTTATGGGGTGGGGCGTTTTACGTTCTGAGCAATCCGACTTCCAACGCCCACTTGTGCCTGCGAAGGACAGCACCATACCCTCTGGAGAAGCGCCATGAGCTTCTTAGACCAGACCTTATTCTAAGAGCTTTTCACCCAACTCGCCCCAACCCGATCTCTTCCCTGCTGCAGGCCTTGGCCTGAGCCAGAAAACACAGCAACGCCCAGTTTTTGGCCAAAGTAGGGGCAGAACTTCCAGGATGGGAGGGGCATGAATGAGAATGCCTGTGGGCTCCACCCTACAATCAGTTACGGATCTCGCCCCTCAAGTGGCCTGAATAATCCACCCCACATTCCTCCCCAACCCACCCAATTACCAAACACCCCAGGAGACCGCCAGGGTCCCTAAAGTCAGGTTTGTCCAATCCGAGAGCGCTCTAGAACCAAAAGATCCGCTCAGCCCCACCCAAGGCCGTCCTTCTTTCCAAATGACAAATTATAAGCAAATTAAATCAACAGCAAATCTGAGTGACGGAAGACATAACCAATCGGCAAGCCAGGAAAATGACTACCCGCCAGTCGCGGTGACTAGGACGAACCCTTCCCCCCTCTCCCCCAACATATACACATTCTTCACGGGCCGACTGCATTACCTCGTGAGACACACATTCCAGCGACCGCAGCTCGCTACAATAGCGGCAGAAATAAAGCTGCGACAGCGGGGCCCGAACCTTCTTTTCTCCCTGGACTAGGTAGAGAACCCGCTCCGATTGCAGCAAGGACGCCATCTTGGAGGGGGAGGAGTCAACGACGCTCTCGTCGCGTCACGTGATCCAAGAGCCTGCGTTTGCCTCGCCGCTTTTCCTACGTCTTTCGTCGGAAACTTTGCGTAAGGTTTCCGACCCAGCGGGGTCTGACGCGGGCCGAGAGTCACAGTGCGCGTGCGCAGCTGGGGATCCCTGCTTTCTTCCCCAACGTTTCGGTGAGCGTTTGTTGCCTGCACGAAGTCTGACTTTTCTATCATTAAGTACGCAATCGCAGATCACAACCAGACAGGCCAGTGCTCTCCTTTTCTTTGTTTCTTCCAGAAAGAGAGGCTGCTCTTCTGTTTTATTTACAACTGCCTCTCCTGCCCTCACCTTCCAGGCCGACTTCCAGAAGGCAGATGGGTACCCCTTGACCAACATTTCTTCATTTCCTCCTCCCCCCGGCCCTTGGCAACAACCATTCTCTCTGCTTCTATGAGTTTGACTATTTTAGAATCCATATACAAGTGAGATAATGCAATATTATCTCTCTGGGTCTGGCTTATTTCGCTTAGCATACTGTCCTCCAGGTTCATCCTGTTGCTACAAATGGCAGGAGATATATATGTATATATTTATGTTTGTATTATATTTATATTTCAGTTATTGTGTAAATATTTATATATCACATTTTCTTTATTCCTCTGCTGATATTTACATTGTTTCCATCTCTTGGCTATTGTGAATAATGCTGAAATGATCATGGGAGTGCAGCTATCTCATTTAAGATTCTGATTTCATTTCTTTTGGCTATAGACCCAGAAGTGGAACTACTGAATCATAAGAGAGTTCTATTTTTAATTTTTTGAGGAACCTCCATATTGCTTTCTGTAGAGGCTGTACCAGTTTACATTCCCTCAACAGTGTACAACAGTTCTCTTTTCTCCATATCCTCGACAACACTTGTTATCTTTTATCTGATGATGGCCATTTTAACAAGTGTGAGGTGATGGCTCATTGTGGTTTTGATTTGCATTTCCCTGATGATTAGTGACGTTGAGCACCTTTTCATATATCTGGTGGTCATTTGTGTTTTCTTTAGAGACCTATCTATTCAGGTCCTTTGCCCATTTTTAAAGTGGGGTACTTATTTATTTATTTTGCTATTTATTTTGGATATTAACCCCTTATCAAATACATGATTTGCAAATATTTTCTTCCATTCTGTAGGTTGCCTTTTCATTCTGTTGATTGTTTCTTTTGCTATGCGAAAAGTTTTTTTTATTTTTTTAAGATTTTATTTTATTTATTTGACAGAGAGCGAGAGAGCACAAACCGGGGGAGCGGCAGAGGGAGAGGGAGAAGCAGGCTCCCCAAGCCGGATGC
Organism: Mirounga leonina; assembly: GCF_011800145.1. Taxonomy (NCBI): domain Eukaryota; kingdom Metazoa; phylum Chordata; class Mammalia; order Carnivora; family Phocidae; genus Mirounga; species Mirounga leonina. Next base: position 6,368,481 of record NW_023270921.1, read on the forward strand.
AGGGCTCCATCCCAGGATCCTGGTTCATGACCTGAGCCGAAGGCAGACCCTTAATTGACTGAGCCACCCAGGCGCTCCTGCTATGCAAAAGGTTTTTAATTTGATGGAATCCCACTTGTCTATGTTTGCTCTTGTTGCCCAGAGCCTACAGGTAGAGAAAGGCTACAGACTTGAGCTGACTCCACATGAAACATACCTTTTGGAGCACTGCTTCTGAACAATTCAATTCAATGGACAATTATCTGGTCCCTATGTGGCAGGTACTGGGGAGGGAATCAGAGATAAATGAGACAGTTCCTGCCCTAGGCCCTAGGGCAGTGTTTCTCAAACGTGGCGGTGGATCACCTACACAGAGAATTACCATTATAAATGCAGATTCCAGGCCCTTATCAAGACCCAAATTAAGGGACGCCTGGGTGGCTAGGTCGTTAGCGTCTGCCTTCTGCTCAGGTCATGATCCCAGGGTCCTGGGACAGAGTCCCGCATCAGGCTCCTTGCTCGGCAAGCAGCCTGCTTCTCTCTCTGCCCGCCGCTCCCTCTGCCTGCCCCTCTCCCTGCTTGGGCTTGCTCTCTCTCTCTCTCTGACAAATAAATAAATAAAATCTTTAAAAAAAAATAAAAAGACCCAAATTAGAATTTTTGGGGGTGAGGCCCAGAAATCTAAATCTCTATTAAGCTTCCAGATGAGTCTCATGCCCACAAAATTGGAGAACCACTGTTTTTTCATAATCACTTGTTTAACTTTCTGTATTTGGCCCCAGGCCTGAGCATGGCAGGCCTTGTCTCTGCTGCTTTCTGAGCATTGGTAGCACTGCCTTGCAGGTTATCAGATGTTTTCTGCCCCCTGTGCTATGGAATATGGGAAGTCTCCAATGGCAGAAAACTAAGGCATCCTGCCTATCTCTTGCCAGGCCTCTCTCCCCACCTTCAGGGGCTGGATTCTATTCTCCATGATTCTGGTTCCACAGAGCCCTACCTGTCAGACTCTGAAAATTAGTCCTCACTTTGGAGATTCATGTTCCAGGGCCAACTCCAGTCCCCGGGCCCAGGGTCCTCCCCAGACCTTTTTACTTTGAAGTATATGATTACTACATGAATACCTCCTTGGGATCCCTCTGGGAATCCACTTGGCAAACCTGGAGGTGTGAAAGAGTGAACATTTTATGGGACAATCATTGACCAATGTAGGGTGGGAACCTGTGAATAAATGCCTCTCTCTTCTTTCTCCTAGACATTCTCAATGTATCTTTAGAGGGTACCAGCAGGATCAAGCCCTAGTTGCATGTGGTGGTGACCAGCTTGGATAACGTGCCCTTGTACTGACCTTCATTTCAACTGGTTGACTTTTCCCAGCTCCCTGCCTGTAAGCTCTGATGTCTAAGGGGAGTTGAAGTTAAGACAAACCCACGAGTGTAGCTGCCAGGTAACTGGTAACCACACTTAATACTTATTGGCAGGGAGCCCTCATGAAAAGACCAGACCAGTTTATACTCTCACCATTAGTATCTGAAACTCCCATTTCCTCATTGTTTTGCGAATATGGAATATTATCAAATATGGGTAAATAATTTTATGCTTTCTAGCTATGGGATCTTGAAAAAGCCATTTTCACTCCGAGTCTTGTTTCAAAACCCACAGAATGGAAAAATAATCCCTGTTTTGAGGTAAATAGCAAATCACCGTGGCTGAGAAAGCACTCTATAAGCTGTGAAGGACTAGGCACATGTAAGAAACGGTCCCTGATTATTCCAAATATGAAAAACCCAAAAGGGTTTTCCTTTCTCTAAAGAATCCTTAGGAGTAAATTCACAATAACGACTAAAAAAAACTGGAGTTAGTCACACTTTGGTCAGATGAGATCTTGCAGAGAGGGCCTGAAATTGAGCCCCCACATCAAAGGCTCAGGGTCCTCTGCAACGTAAGAATCCTGGAGGGCTAGTCTGAACCGGTGCTGGCCATCGGCCTGGGTCACCCTTCTCCTTTGGGTTTCCTGCTAGAAAAGTGCATTAACCACAGGTTTCCCTGCATTGAATCTGCACACTCACCTAAAAGCCATAGTAAGTGAACAGAGGGAGAAGAAAAAAGTCCCCTGTTTCTTCAAACCCCTCCTGGCCCCCCCGAAGGGCACTGCCTGGGAAATGTGGTGGTGGTGCTTATTTCCCCAGCGGAAACATAGCAGAGGGCTGCAGCTCTGTCTTCATTCTGGGGGCGTGGCCACAGACTCAACACGGAATTGTTTTTCCAGAGCTTCTTACCTTGCTCCGTTTCCCTGCCTCCTCTATTGTAGCTATAGTCTTACTCTCACCTAGCTGCCCCAGCCAAAAACCTGGGGACTTCCTGGATGGCTGTTGCCTTTCAATCCTACCTCCTGCATAGCCCAGCCACCTGCGTCTCTTCATTCTCATTGCCCACTGCCTTCATTCGGTTTCACCAGTTTTCTCTTGAGTGTGTCGCAGCCTCCTGACTGCTCCTCGGTTTGCTCTCCACACTGAGCCAGAGCGATGTTTCTGAAAGGCATATTTTGATCTTGATCCTTTTCTGTTGTTCAGCTTTCTCCAGTGGCTCTCCAACACATACAGGAGACACCCCCAAACTCTTGGGATAGCATATAAGGCCCCCCAGGCCCTGGGGCCTGCCTATCTCTTCAGCCTCATCTTCCAAACACCTCCTCCTTAGACTCAAGGCCTATCTAACTCTTGCCGAGCCACCAACAGAAATGTGCAGTTCATGTAAGCCATCATGCCTCTGTATGTGCAGTTCCCTCCGCCAGATAAAACCTTCATCTGCCTGCCGGTTCAAGGCTCATTTCATCAGTGAAACCTTGTCTGAACCTACAAAGAGGGACTTGGACACACTCGCCTTTGTCCCACAGCTGTGTCCTGTTAGAGCAACTGACATACTGCATTGTCTTTGTTTTCTTAGCAAATCTGTCTTCCCTTCCAGACCATGGCCTGGCAAAGGGCCTGGCCCAGAAAAGGGACTCAATAAATTCTGTTTGATGACATACATCTGGGACTATTTATTACATGCAGAAATTGCTAAATCTGCTCACATTGCCTGATAGGTTATTGTTCGCAAGTCATCTAACATACATATACATGCAGCAGTTGCTATCCCTATGAACTCAGTCTTACAGGTGAGGAAACAGGCTCAAAGAAGTTAAGGACCTTGCCCAAGGTCACGCCAGTGGGAAGTGGATGAACCCAGCTCACCTAACTCCACACTCCACCATCTTACAGATTACCCTATAGCTCATGGGTTGGCAGACTTGTTCTGTAAAGGGCCAGATCACAAATATTTGGGGCTTTGCAGGCCAAGAGGTAAAATCAAGGATATTATGTAGCTATATAACAAGAGAGAAAACTTCTGGTCCTCTCTCTGTATTGCCCATTGCAGGATGATGGGCACACATTGCCCCAAGTTGGAGACCTTCTCCCAGCAAAGAGGGAGAATGGCTAGTGGCAAGGGGGTGGGGTAAAGGGGTACAGGAGAGAGAGATTGCCATCCTGCTCAGTTTAACTTTCTTCCCCAGTGACCTGTGTCTGGGCGCCCTTCTCTCCTCCCAAGAGAGCCTGGCCATCTCAACTGGGATAGACTGAGATTCCTCTGCTCAGTGACTGGCAGTCACCAGTAGCAGAATCCCCAGTATAGGTAGCTACCAGCACGGGCCCCGGGCAGCAGTAAGGCACAGGCCTTCCTGGCCTGGGAGGCAGGCCTTGGAAACAGTGAGGGAAAGAGGGGCACAGGAGGACGACTGGCTTGGTTGCCAAGGCTTACAGTGTCAGCCTGCCCCAGTGGTGCCTGCAGACTTCCCAGAAACAGGCAGCAGGCAGGGGTTGGAGTTTGCTGTCTCCCGCCTATAATAGCATCCTGGTATAGTAGACTGGATGACTGAGAATCATCACATACCAGAAAGATCCCACTTTAATCCCTGCATCTTTCAGATGGTGAAATGAGATCCAGAGAGTTAAAGAGAAATATGCCCCAGGTTTTCTGATTCCTGGTACAGTATTCCATTTTCTTTTCTCTCTCTCTCTCTCTTTTTTTTTTTTAAAGATTTTATTTATTTGAGATAGAGCGAGAGTGGGAGAGGGAAAGAGGAAAAATGAGAGAGAGCACAAGCAGCAGGAGTGGGTGGGGAAGGGGCAGAAGGAGAAGGAGAAGCAGGGAGCCTGAGGCAGGGCTCGATCCCAGGACCCCGGGATCATGACCTGAGCTGAAGGCAGACGCTTAACTGACTGAGCCACCCAGGCGCCCCAGTATTATGTTTTCTCATTTCATAAATGAACTTCCTGGCTTCATGCTGCATCTGTTAATTCCTATCCGCAGCTGAGTAAGAAACCAGCTGCTCCTCTAACAACACTTAAAAAACAAGAAGGGGCGCCTAGGTGGCTCAGTCGGTTAAGCGTCTGCCCCAGGCTTCCCAGGGAGCCTGCTTCTCCCTCTCCCTCTGCCCCTCCCCACTGCTTGTGTGTGTCCTCTCTCTCCTGCTCTCTCTCTCTGTCTCTCTCTCTCTCCCTCTCAAATAAGTAAAATCTTAAAAAAAAAAAATAAGGAAGAAAGAAAGCAAATGTAAGAGTAAGTGGGATGCTAATGGATAGTCTGTTCAATTTTGCCTGGGAAGTTTGCCGGGATGGCATCCTTCCCATTTGAGGCATGTGAGTTTCACATCTCTAAAGTGCTCTCCCCTTGGCTTCCACGGGACTTTCCCAAGCACACCTCAAGCCAAAGCAAAGCCTGTCCTCCACCCTCTCCCTTCTCTGGTCTTAGTAGACCAATGGAAAGCTGCTGTCAGTTCTGTGGCCCCATGGAACACTTCCTCTGTGCTCTCCTGAGGATGCGGAGACATGAGCTGGGTGTCCTCTTTCAGCTAGAGGATGCACAGGGCGACCTCGGGCTAACCACTGCAGCTGTTACCCAACTGCTGCTGGTGCTTAAGACAGACCTCTGGCCCCTGAAGTGCTGGCTCATAAGGAACAGACAACTCATGGCCATGCACTCCACTCATTTCCTCCTCCCGCTTGTTTGCCGACTCACCCCAGGGAACTCACATTAGCTCTCATGAAATAAGGGTAAAAGCATGGAACAGTAGAGCCAGAAGTGACCTTAAAGATTATTTAGTCCACTCTCCTTACTGTAAAGATGAGCTAAAGCCAACCCAGAAAAGGGAAGGGACTTGGGGAGACCCCAGAGGAAGTTAGAGGTAAAGCCAGGGTTTGAACACCCTGGCTTTATTCCAAGTCATTATTCAAGGATATTATGTAGCTATATAACAAGAGAGAAAACTTCTGGTCCTCTCTCTGTATTGCCCATTGCAGGATGATGGGCACACATTGCCCCAAGTTGGAGACCTTCTCCCAGCAAAGAGGGAGAATGGCTAGTGGCGAGGGGGTGGGGTAAAGGGGTACAGGAGAGAGAGATGCCATCCTGCTCAGTTTAACTTTCTTCCCCAGTGACCTGTGTCTTCATTCCAAGTTTATTGCCTTCACTATACTTGGCTGGACCTCCATCTCTACACAGTTCACCGCTTAACTCCAAACCTGGCTTCTAGAAGACCCACCAGTGTATTGACTGTTGATTTGACTAAAATAGAATTGAAAATTGAATTTCAGCCTAACTCAGTGCCTGACACACAGCAGACACTCAATAAGCATTTGCTGAATGGATGAATACTACCTTCAACCATCTAGAACTTGCTGATGGATAGAAGTCAATGAATTAAAAAAAATTTTTTTTAAACTTTCAGCAATTCCTTCTTTTAGAAGGTAAAGAAAGAAATGGGGGTAGGGATGCCTGGGTGGCTCAGTTGGTTAAGCATCTGCCTTCGGCTCAGGTCATGATCCCAGGGTCTGGGATTGAGCCCCATGTCAGGCTGTCTGCTCAGTGGGGAGCCTGCTTCTCCTTCTCCCTCTGCCTGCCATTCCCCCTGCTTATGCTCTCTCTCTTTGTCAAATAAATAAATAAAATCTTTAAAAAGAAAGAAAGAAAGAAAAAGAAAGGAAGAAAGAAATAGGGGAAGGGAGGCAGATTGCAGTTTTAGATAGAGTGGTTAGGGTAGGCCTGGTGAGAAGATTGGATTTGAGCAAATATTTGAAGGAGGTAGGAAGTAGGCTGGTATCTATCCGGGGGAAGAGCCTTCCAAGCAGAGGATGGCAAAGTCTCTATAACTGAGGAACAGCAAGGAAGCAGAGGGGCTGTTAAGGAGCGAGGAAGGGGGAGAAGTTTAGGAAATGAAGTCTCAGAGGTAAGGGGTGGTGCAGCTCATGTAGGATCTCGAAGGGCATTTTAAGGACATTGTATTTTTGCTTTGAAGGCAGTAGGGAGCCATTGCAGGATTTCAAGCAGAGCAGTGACATGGTCTAACTTACATTTTACAAGGGTCACTCTGGATGCTATTTTGAGGATGAACTATAGAAAGAAAAGGTAGAAGCAAGGGGGGCGCCTGGATGGCTCAGTTGGTTAAGCGTCTGCCTTTGGCTCAGGTCATGATCCCAGGGTCCTGGGATCGAGTCCCACATCGGGCTCCCGGCTCAGCGGGGAGCCTGCTTCTCCCTCTGATCCTCTCCTCTCTCATGCTGTTTCTCGCTCGCTCTCTAATAAAATAAAAATAAATAAAATCTTTAAAAAAAAAAAGATAGAAGCAAGGGGTCAGTTTGGAGATTACTGCAGTAATCCAGGTGGGACGTGACAGTGCCATGGACCAGAAATTCTGACTATATTTTGAAGGTAGAGCCTACAGGATAGGATGTCCTGATGTCCAACTCGGGTATGTCATGCATACAGACTGCCATATGAAGAAGGGTGGTTTGGAGTCATGCATCACAGAGGCCCATGTTGGGTCAGGGAATAATCTATTTCATGGTTTAGCTGAATTCAGCCACTGGGAGTTTAGTTCTTTATCAAGACGATCTGTTTCTTCTTATTGAGGTCAAAATAAAAACATCACAGAAAGGATCAGATGCTTTTATGTTTAAAAGAAGGGGATGAAATTAACTTGTCCGGTCTCTAGTTTACTTTGTTCCAAATCACAAAGCATGATGGTTACCACACAGAAAAGTATATTTCACAAGAGGCCCAGAGAAAGAGCCAGTCCGTGGCTAAACATTCATCAGATCCTCAGAGCTCCGGCGCAGGCTGAGAAGGGGATGCTGGTGTGGGAGAGCCCAGCCCCTTTGGAATGGCGTCAAGGGCTCTTCCAAACAAGCTTTATCCTTTGCTGTGAAAGTAAAACAAGTGAATGAAAGTTAAAGTGGGTAGAGCATAGAACATATCACGTTGCTAGTATTTGTTATTAGGCCACCAAGTTTAGTCTAATTCCTTCATTTACATGTGGAAAAACAGGTTCAGACAGAGGAAGTGGTTTGTCTGGAGTGAAACTGGATCTCTAGCTTACCTAATGAGCACCAAGTTGATTTCTTTTATTATGTTTGGATGATTGGGATTTCCAGTCTTGCCCACACTCCTGTCTGTGCTTCTTGGTTGCCTCTTACAATTCATTTCTGGGGAGCCCTTTTAGATTTTGAGCTGTCAGTGTTTCATCTGAGAATCTTTCTGCCCTCCCAGGGAAGCTTTTCTGTTTTTGTGTTTGTTTTTTGATTCTGCCTGTAGGACATTCCAGGACATATCTGTAAGTGAAGAGATCATAAGGCAATTGTCTCCCTCTGTCTGACTTATTTCACTTCACAAAGCCCGTGAGGTCCATCCTTGTTGCCACGAATGACAAGACTTCATTTGTTTTATGGTTGAATAATATCCATTGTATACACACCCCAATTTCTTTATCCATTCATCCATCGATGGACACTGAGGTTTCCACATCTTGGCTATTGTATATGATGCTGCAATGAACACGGCAGGGCACGCATCTTTCTGGGTTTGTATTTTTGTTGAAAAGTGGGAGTGGAGTGGAGTGTAATCACAAGGAGTACTGCAGCACCCCAGGGCTAATAACAGCAGGGTGCCGTTTATGGCCTGAGGTCTGGAGGGCTAACGGGAGGGAGCACTTACTGGAACCTGGAGTCAGGGCGATGTGAAGAGGGCCCCCTGACAGGAGCTGGGACCTTTGGGTCCAGGACAGAGCCAGGCATTGGCATCCCCAGGGCAGAAGGTAGAATGCAAAATGCCTCATCTCCTGCTGCCACGTCCCCCTTAGCTGAACCCAACAGGAGGTCAGACATCAAGGAAACCTATCTCCGTTTGTTTTCTCTCCGAAGCAGACTACAAGATGAGGGTTTAAGTGAAATCATCTGTGGAGAGGCTCAGGGAGCACTAGTAGAGGAGTGGGGAACTGATACAGGGAAGGCGAGGCGACCAATAAGGCTGGGTTGTTAAACGGGCAGTCCGGGTGGGTGACCTGAGCTTTAGTTCCACAGAGAAACTCTGGGGGACAACGTAAACACACACCTCAAAACATCTCCACCGAAGGGGGAAGGAATCAGGTGTTTATGCCTCTACCCACATCTTTGGCTGAGGGCTGCTCCCGGGGATGCGTGTGAATTCCTCGGTACTTTGGGATTGCCAGGCTGGCAGGGTCTGAGCTTGTGTGGGAAAAGCCCTCAGCCACCAAGAGCCTGGTGCTGGCAGCTGAGAGCCTGGGGAGAAGCGAAGCGGGGGAGGTCAGGGCGCTGACAGCGTCCCATGGGTGCAGCCTACAGACTGTACAGATGCACCTCCCATGCACATCGCAGGAGCGAGGCGTGTGCAGAGCGAGATTCCAGAGGGACAAAGAAAACTTACACGCATATTTAAGGTAAACAGGTAGGGGTGCCTGGCTGGCTCAGTCAGAAGAGCATTGACTCTTGATCTCGGGGTCATGAGTTCGAGCCCCACGTTGGGTACAGTGACTACCTAAATGAATATAAAATAAATAAAAACTGAAAGCAGAATTCAGGGTTAAAGACAAAAAAATAAACTAACTGAGCAATATTTACCAATACTCCCTAAAATTTAATAGCACTGTTAGGTTTCAAAACTGTTTTCCTCTTGATTCTCCCAATTCCTGTCCTCCACCCTCTATCATAGTCATGCATCTAATGGTCTGACTGTGCTCATGCATCGTGCAGCAGCTAGGGCAGGAATTACTCCTTCTCGTGGAGCAGACAACAGAGGCGTGGGCTCGGGGAGGGCTGAACTCAGTAGGAGGCAGTTAGCTGCGAGACAGTAGGAACGGTCCTGCCACTTCCTGGCTGACTAATCTTGGGCAAGCATGTCCCCTTTGGGGCTCCGTTTGCCCATGTGTAACATGGAGGTTCATAACGTTTGCACCACAGAATGGCTGCAAGGACTCAGTGGTATGATGCATGTAAAACCCTTGCTACGTGGCAAATGCTGAAGAAGTGTTCTTTAATCTTTTTGGAAAAAAATAAAGGCAAAGTCTGTTATTTTATACTTTTCTCTTTCTTCCTTTTTAAGATTTTATTTATTTATTTATTTATTTATTTATTTATTTATTTATTTATTTGAGAGAGAGAGAGCAAGAGAGAGGGAGAAGCAGGCTCCCCACTGAGCAGGGAGCCTGATGTGGGGACTTGATCCCAGGATCCCAGGATCATGACCTGAGCCAAAGGCAGACACTTAACCCACTGAGCCACGCAGGCACCCTGATTTTTTTCCTTAAGACCACAGTTTACTTCAAAAATTATATTGGCTGGGGGCACCTGGGTGGTACAGTCAGTTAAGCATCCAACTCTTGGTTTCGGCTCAGGTTGTGATCTCAGGGTTGTGAGATTGAACCCAACATGGGGCTCCACATTCAGCGCAGAGTCTGCTTGGGATTCTCTCTCCCTCTCCCTCCACCCCTCCCACTCATGCTCTCTCTCTAAAATAAAGAAATAAATAAATCTTTAAAAATTTAAAAAAATTATACTGGCTGGACTGTGATATCTGCCAGGAATAGGCATTCTCTTCCCTCTCAGCTACATGATGGTGATAATTGAACACTTTGGAATTAAGCCATGAGAGTGAATACAGATAATTACAACCACGCTCGTGAGACCACAAGACCATCGCTCCACCTGAAAGCTGTTATGTGGAAGCCTCCCGTCTCCATTTCTTCCTTCCTATCTGCTCGGCAACATGTTTTCATCTCAAATGCCACAGGTTTGGAAAATCCCATCATTTTACCTTCTTGCCTCATCACTAGTTCAATGAGGTCTTTCGACTACGATAAAACAGGTTGTAATCAAAATAAAAATAAAAATTCCTGCATCTAGTTTTTAGGTTAAAAGCACATTTCTTTTGAAAGTTAGCAAGTAGTGGGACTTCTCCAAAGAGTAAGATGGCATTTGCTCAAGGAATTGGGAATTGTTCCAAGGAGAGAGGGGAAGGGAGAGAACAGTCATCTCAGGCGTCCTGCTGTCCAGTACCTGACTTTTGGGGAAGGACTGAGCTGTTGAGGGACCTGTAAGCAGGAAACTGATGTCTGAGCTGGACATTTCCCTAAGTGGAACAAGGTGGATTATCCTGCATGGATATGCTTGTAACTCAAAACTGTAGTGATCTTAAGATCCTGAGTCTTAGCTTTGAAAGGATATTTCCATCATGCCCATGGTGTACTCACTTACCCTGTCTCACCAGCCCCCCACCATTCCAATGGAGTCCTCTGCAATATCTCTCTGCTTGCATACTTCCACTGTTAGGGAGCTCATCACACACACACACACACACACACACACACACACACACCCCCCATCCAACTGGTTCTGTTTCTTTGGGGAGCCATGACTAATACAGTAAGTTTTCAAGCATCCAACTACTTTTAGGCACAACCTCAGAACCAGAAAGAGAAGTATTTGCTGACCTCTCATCTTCCTCTCCACATCCTGTCATTTATTCACCCCACAGACAGCATTATTCTGCACCAGGTGCTGGTGATAGAAAGGAAAACATTGCAACCAATATTGCAATCTCTGAACGGAGGGCCTTGATAAAATCAGACCCTACCCCAAATTGTTAGTGCAGTGACATAGAATTTTGGCTCTGTAGTCAGACAGTCCTGGGCTCATATTTTGGCTTTGACAATGACCAGCTGGTGACCTTGGGAAGCTGCTCAGTCTTCCTGAGCCTCAGTTTAGTTTCCCCATATGTAAAAGAGGGCTTTGCTTAAATGATCTTTAACTTTCCCTTATAATTTTGGATGTGCAGTGTCTTAATTTATTGAAAATGCAGGAAGGGAAGAATTAACACTAGTATCAGTCAACCAATAAGATGGCAAAGAATCCAACAAGACTGTTGAATAAGACGCAAAATGAGTTAATGCTCTAGGGGGCAATAAAACATCTGCGTCAGGGCCCAGAAAAAACCATACATGAATATATGCTCCATATATATTATGTATACAAATAGGTCATGCTTACCAGTCACAGGCTCTTTTTGCATTCATGATTTCACTTGATCCTACTTCATCCTAACTAAAACCCCTTGAGGAAGGCAGTGCCATTCACATTTTGTAGAAGGAAACACTGAGGCTCATAGACATTAAATACTTGGCCCAGAGTCACATAGTTAGTCACTGCCAGAATCAGCAATCAAACTCAATTTTTAAAATCTCTAAACTACATGAGCACACACCTCCTTTTGCTTGGGGATTTGGGGCATTTGGGAAGGATGGCATGAGTTTAAGGGGTCCAGGATCTGTTTCCAGCACAGTGTTCTCTCCAAATAGTTTCTCAAAGTATAATTTTGACAATGTTTAAAATATAATTTTTATACATACTTATAGTGAGCATGCATCAAAATTTTACTTAGGTGTTTAGTGAAGGAACTGGCAGGATGAGAAAGAATGCTGGAATAAGATTGATGAGTTAGATGCAAAATTGGCTAATGCCCTCGAAGGCAATAAAAACATAACTTTTAGGGCCATCTTTGCTAACAGATAGAAACCATTTGCATCTCTACTGGACAAACCAAACAAACAGATCTGTCCCTTGTCAAACTTTCTACAAGTTAGCATCTAACTTTACGGAGTTGTAAGATGTCCGGATCGTTAATTAACAGTAAACAGTAAATGAAACAAAGGTACTCATCCCTAGAGAGTCAGGTGATCTTTAGGCAGGCTTGTGAAGCTGTGCTCTTGTTTGATGTTAACAAGACATCTAGTCATCCTTTTGGTTTGTTTCCAAGTTCCGGATAATTTTTCTTATCACTCCACCTCTATGGTCACAAACTTCAAGAATTATCTATGATTATAAAAGTGGCTGATTTCATTATATTTTGGGGTTATTTGACCGGTTTTGTTTGCATAGAAGACTCATTGTTGTGTGGTCAGCAAATGTGGAGCATATGGTGCTGAACTGCTACCACAGCCAAGAGAATTAACTTCTGTTTGGAGACTTCACAAAGAACTAGGATTGAGTTTTCAATACCCACTATCCTTCCAAAGATATATTCTCACCTTGATTGAGATATAAATCCCATAGCATACAATTCATTCAAGTATATAATCCACCGCTTTTAGTATGTTCACAGGGTTGTGCAAAGATCATCACAATCAATTTCAGAAGATTTTCATTACCCCAGAGAGAAATCCTGCACCCTTTAGATATTACCCCCCATCCCTCCTCACAACCCCAGCCCTAGGATATCACTAATCTTCTTTCCATCTCTACTGATTTGCCTGTTTTTGATATTTCACATAAATGGAATATATAATACATGGTCCTTTGTGCCTTGCTTCCTCTATTTAGCATACTGTTTTCTTTCTTTCTTTCTTTCTTTCTTTCTTTCTTTCTTTCTTTCTTTCTTTCTTTCTTTCTTTCTT
>NW_023270921.1:6381247-6386804 GCF_011800145.1 Mirounga leonina
CTTTCTTTCTTTCTTTCTTTCTTTCTTTCTTTCTTTCTTTCTTTCTTCTTTCTTTCTTTCTTTTCTTCCTTCCTTCCTTCCTTTCTTTTTAGAGAGGGAGAGAAAGAAAGAGAGGAGAGAAGAGAGAGGGGGCAGGGGCAGAGGGAGAGAGAATGGGAGAGAATCTCAAGCAGGCTCCACTCCCAGCTTGGAGCCCGACGTGGGGCTCCATCTCATGACCCTGAGATCATGACCTGAGCCAAATCGAGAGTCAGACGCTTAACTGACTGAGCCACCCAGGTGCCCCTAGCATACTGTTTTCAAGGTTCAATGTGAAGTGTGCATCAGTACTTCATTTTTTTAAATTGCTGAGTAATATTCCACTGTTGGGTCGTGAAGTTTTAGTCCTGTTTTCTTCTAAGAGTTTTACCATTTTAACTCTTTCATTTATGTCTTTGATCCATTTTGAGTTTATTTTTATGTATGGTGTGATCTATTCTTTATTCTGTGACACTTGGATATCCAGTCGTCCCCGCACCATTTGTTGAAGAGACTGTTCCTTCCCCACTTAATTGTTTTGGCAGCTTCTCGAAAATCAATTTGCCATAAATGTGAGGGTTTACTTCTGGATTCTCAATTATGTTCCCATTGATCTATGTACCTATCATTATTCCAGTACTACTGTTGATTATTGTAGCTCTGTACGTTTTGAAATTGGAAAGTAGAATCCTCCAACTTTGTTCTTTTTAAGATTGTTTGCGCTACTTATGATCCTTTGCATTTCCATATGAAATTTAATTTATAAGCTTGTCCATCTCTGCAAAAAAAAAAAGGCAGTTGGAATTTTTGATAGAAATTACATTGAATCTGTGTCTATTGAGATGATCATGTCATTTTTGTCCTTTGTTCTCTTGATGTGGTATATTACATAATTGATTTTTGTATATTAAACCAAACTTGCATTCCTGGGGTAAATCCCACCTGCTCATGGTATACAATCTTTTTTATTTATTTCTGAATTAAATTTGTTGGTAGTTTGTTGAGAATTTTTGTGACTATAAGAAACACTGGTCTGTAGTTTTCTTGTGCTGTCTTTGTCTTATTTTGGTATTGAGGTAATACTGGCCTCATAGAATGAATTGGGAAGTATTCATTTCTCTTATGTTCGTTGGAAGAGTTTGTGAAGAAGTGGTATTAATTCTTCTTTAATATTTGTTAGAATTCACTAGTGAAACATCTGGTCCTGGGTTTTCCTTTTTAGAGGTTTTTTGTTTGTTTGTTTTCTGATATCTATCTATCTAGAGAGAGAGATCATACATTTGGATTACCAATTTAATTTCTTTACTTGTTATGGGTCTATTCAGATTTTTCTGTTCCTCCTCGAGTCAGTTTGCGTAGTTTATGTTTTTCTGGGAATTTGTCCATTCCATCGAAGTTACCTAATTTTTTGGCAGGGTTGCTCATGGTATTTCCTTGTAATTATTTTTATTTCTGAAAGGTCAGTAGTAATGCCCCCTCTTCTATTCCTGACCCTAGTCATTTGATTTTCTGTTTTTCTTGTTTAGTATAGCTACAACTGTGTCAATCTTGTTGATCTTTTCAAAGAAGCAACTTCTGGTTTCATTGATTTTTCTTAATTTTTGTTCTATCCTCTATGTCATTAATATCCATTCTAATTCTTATCATTTCCTTCCTTCTCTTCCTTTTGGTTTAGTTTGCCCTTCTTTTTCCAGTGTCTTAATGGTAGTTTAGGTTGTTTATGTGAGATCTTTCTTCTTTTTTAATATAGGTATTTATACCTATTCATTTTCCTCTATCTGCTGCTTTAAGTTGCATTCTGTAGGCTATTGTATGTTGTGTCTTAATTTTCATGCATCTTAAAGCATTTTCTAATTTCTTTTGTGATTTCTTCTTTGATACACTGGTTATTTAGTAGTATGCTGTTTAATTTCCACGTATTTGTTAATATCCCGAGTTTCTTTTTGTTATTCATTTCCAATCACATGCTGTCCTGATTAGAGAACATGCTTGGTAAGATTTCAGTCAACTTAAATTTATTGAGACTTACATCATGGCCTGAAATATGGTCTAATATTCTGTGTGCACATAAGAAGAATGGGTATTCTGGGTGCCTGGGTGGCTCAGTTGGTTAAGCGACTGCTTTCGGCTCAGGTCATGATCCTGGAGTCCCGGGATCGAGTCCCGCATCGGGCTCCCTGCTCGGCAGGGAGTCTGCTTCTCCCTCTCCCGCTCCCCCCTCTTGTGCTCTTTCTCTCTCTCACTCTCTCTCTCAAATAAATAAATAAAATCTTAAAAAAAAAAAAAAAAAGAATGGGTATTCTTTCGTCGTTGGGTAGATCTGCCTTTTGGATCATGTGTATAATGCTGTTCAATTCTTCTGTTTCCCTGTTAATCTTCTGTCCAGTTGCTCTAGCCAATATTGATAATGAGGTATGAGAGTCCCTGAAAATTATTATCACATTGTCTCTTTCTCCCCTCAATTCTACCAGCCTTTATGGTTGTGTGTGTGTTGCTGGGTGCATATATGTTTATAATTTCCTCATGGATTGTCGCTTTTATCATTACAAAATGTGCCTCCTTGTTTCTTGTAACATTTTGTTTAGAAGTTTGTTTCCTGTTAGTAATACAGCCACTCCAGCCTTCTTATGGTTGCTGTTGCTTTGAGTCATATATCTTTTCTGTCCTTTTACTTTCAACCTATTTGGGTCTTTGAATTGGAAGTGCGCCTCTTGTACATAGCATATAGTTGGATTCTGTTTTTATTTTCTCTAGTCTAAAATCTCTGCCTTTTGATTGGACTGTGTCACTCAGTTACACTTAATATTATCATCAATAGAGTTGAATTTACATCTGCCATTTCATTTTTTGTTTTTTATATCTCATATGTATTTTTTGGTTTTATTCCTTCTTTGCCACTTTCTTTTGTATCAAGTGGATGTTTTCTAGTGTTAATATTTTAATTATTCAATGATTAATGTCTTTGTTCATTTTTCCAATAACAGAAAACCAAAGCTAAAAAGTTAATCTCTATCAGGCTCTACTTGCAGTCCCTAAAAGTAAGAGACTTCATCCTTTCTCAAGGTCCCCAATATTTGCTAAGGTTGGTGACCTGTCAGCAAGTGAACTTTCTCACTATCTTACCTGCATAATGTCGGGACCTGGGAGCCACGAAATAGGCTCCACCAGACCAGTCTCCTGGGAGGTCACTGTACACACGGGAAGTACAACTCTTGTTACATCGCTAGAGACTCAGTAAAGTGCTCACTCTTGAATTCTGAGGGATCAGTGGGAACAAGATATCATTAAAAAATATTTCCTTTTAGTTTGCATAAGCATAGCCTGCTAACTTGAGCCTTATAGACAGATTGAGAAGAAAGCAGAAAAGAAAAAAAATGGGGGGAAAGGACTTCCTTATAAGCACATCAAATACAAAGCATTAAAAACAATCTAATAATATTCTAAAACAAATAACCACAATTATATTCTTCTCATGAACTTATTTGGCTCATGTGATTGATTCTTGATTCATAAACTTTGGATCAACAGTGTACTTCCATAAAGTTGTTTGTTTCTGGACTAAAAAGAGTCCGAGCAATCCTGATTCAGTCCTGTGTTTCAATCTATAGATAGCTGTGTGTGGTCGCAATGTTAGCTTATGGTGAGAAGCCTGACCCTGTAAATCTATTCCAGTTAAGAGTGCCTGGTACAATCTTTCTCACCAAGTTGCTGGGCCTGTCCTTTGTTGAGGATGCTTGAGCATGCAGCAGAGGACTTCAGGTACACATGTAAAGAAAGCAAAAACTACTTGTTGTTGATTAGACTGAAGCCTCTGTTAACTTATTAGGCTAGACAACCATATCAGAATAGAGGAGAGTAAAATCCTACTGGGTTATGGTTTTTGTCAGTGTTTCCTCAAGAGTGTACTGTGGACATGGGTACATAGACAAATCTACTTTTATTTTTATTTTTTTATTTTTTTTCAGAGATGTGGAGGGGCGGAGAGAATCCTAAGCAGGCTCCATGCCCAGCGCGGAGCCCGACAAGGGGCTCAATCTCACAACCCTGAGATCACGACCTGAGCCGAAATCAAGAATTGGACGCTCAACTGACTGAGCCACCCAGGCACCCCCCCCCCCAGACAAATCTACTTTTAAAAATAAACATGGGGAAGTTAGAATGTACTTTTTTGATTGGACAGCTTATCCCATTTTGTGGGTTTAGTATATAATGTGAATCCTATAACAGTAGTGAGCCAATTAAGACATAGGGAGCATTTCAAACATACCTAACTAATTCTTTACCTACTATCCCTCCTGATTGTGAATGACACATCATGGGTTACAAGGTGAGAGACCAAGCCTTTGGTATTTTAGCTATGTAGGAAGCACCAAAGATGCTTTGATAGGTAAAAACACATTGCATTTTTATAAACTATTGAACTGATCCTGGGAAGGTAATGTTAAAAAGAATTTTCAAAAAAGAATCCTCCTTATCTTAAGACAGAAGCATAGATGCCTGGGAACGATGAATGGTTGTAGCTTGGCTGTCTATTAATCAGATTAACAATACACTAGTACTAAATAAATATAACCATAGGTATCATTATAAGGAACTTTAGCTATTTAAGAAATGAGGAACTTCTGTTGTTTTGTTTTTAAGTAATCAAGGGCATGACAAAGTACAAAACAGAAAAGTTATGCTGATCAGATATATAATATCTGCTATTTGGGCAGATTACATAGAAATTAAAAATAACTTCCACTATCTCTTATTTTTTTAAGATTTTTTATTTATTTGAGAGAGTACAAGCACGAGCAGGGGGAGGGGCAGAGGGAGAAGCAGACTCCATGCTGAGCAGGGAGCCAGACAGACATGGGGCTTGATCCCAGGACGTTGGGATCATGACCTGAGCTGAAGGCAGATGCTTAACTGACTGAGCCACCCAGGTGCCCCTCACTAGCTCTTGTTAAGAAGAAACTAAGGATATGAGTGCAGTCTGGCTGCGACATATCACCCCATTGATTGCCAGGGTTGATTCGGCTGATCTGGCTGGCTATGTGGGTGTCCCCTTCCTCCCACACCACTCCTAGTGCATTCCTCCCGAAGCTGAGCACAGTGGAAGAGGATGACCTTCTCCCCTAGAGAAGGACCATTCTTGGATCAAGGATATATGAGAAGCTTCACTCCCCTGCTAGAACCTCCACACAAGCTCTCAAGGTCCATTTCTGGGGAACATAGGGTAGTCAAACTTCCAAAACTCCGGACACATCCAAATGAGGTGCTACATGTGGCGGTCTGCCTTTCTAAAACAAACAAACAAAAACAAAAAAACCCCAAAACAACTGAATATTCCAAGACTAGTTTGTCATTTTAACATAGAGAAAAACAAAACCAAATTCTACTCTTGAGTTAATGAAACAATTGTCAGAAAGGCCTTTTTTTTTTTTTTAAAGATTTTATTTATTTGACAGAGAGAGACACAGCGAGAGAGGGAACACAAGCAGCGGGAATGGGAGAGGGAGAAGCAGGCTTCCCGCGGAGCAGGGAGCCCGATGCG
>NW_023270921.1:6387204-6442975 GCF_011800145.1 Mirounga leonina
ATCATGACCTGAGCCGAAGGCAGACGCTTAACGACTGAGCCACCCAGGCGCCCCCAGAAAGGCCTTTTTAAAAAGTCTTATGAGTAAGCTCATTAAAACAGAGCGAATTTTGGGGTGCCTGGGTGGCTCAGTCCTTAAGCGTCTACCTTCGGCTCAGGTCATGATCCCAGGGTCCTGGGATCGAGCCCCACATCGAGCCCCACATCGGGCTCCTTGCTCCGTGGGAAGCCTGCTTCTCCCTCTCCCGCTTCCCCTGCTGTGTTTCCTCTCTCGCTGTGTCTCTCTCTGTCAAATAAATACATAAAATCTTCAAAAAAGAAAAAAAACAGAGCCAATTTTGTCAAAATTTTAACATATTTCATTGTTTCCTTCTAGACTCATTATTTGCAGGCATTACAAACCAACGAAACAAAGTTTTCTTGTCATCAAACTTCTACAACTTACCCACTCAAATTTGTCTCTTGCTAATCTTTCACATTCTGGCACAGTTGTTGTTTTTTTTTTTTAAAGATTTTATTTATTTATTTGATAGAGAGAGAGAGACAGTGAGAGCAGGAACACAAGCAGGGGGAGTGGGAGAGGGAGAAGCCGGCTTCCCACTGAGCAGGGAGCCTGATGCGGGGCTCTATCCCAGGACCCTGGGATCATGACCTGAGTTAAAGGCAGACGCTTAACGACTGATCCACCCACCCCCGGCACAGTTTTTTACTTCAAGATGAAATGGCTCTTTTTCCCTTGATAACAAATTTGCACTCATAATCTTATTCTATGCTTATATTTCTTTACTCCTTCAATTCTTAAGATAGTCTCAATGGCCCATAAAAGTTACAATGTTTTTTAGATTTATACATTTATTTGAAGAGAACTGGCATTGTTACAGACTAGATTTTTCTTTATGAAGAATGGAATGTTCATACATTTGTTCATATCTTATTTTGTGTATTTTAAAAAAGATTTTTTTAGTCTTCATCATATTGAATAAAATGGGATCCTACCCATTTCTCTTTTTTCCTGCTTTATCGACATATTATTGACCCTTAATATTGTATGAGTCTAAGGTATACAACATGTTAATATGATACATTTATAAATTGCAAAATGATTATTACCATGGTATTAGCTACCACCTCCATCCCATCCCATGGTTACCTCTTCCTTTTTTGTGGGGAGAACATTAAGATCTACTCTCTTAGCACATAAATTACATCTTTTAAGCAATGTAACTACCTTCTATTTCCTCAAGTAACTGTAGGCAAGTAACTGAGCATGATTTGAAAGATACAAACATTTAGCAGACCAGCCAAGCAAGCACTGTAAAACCTGTTATGGCCACACACATCCCATTTGCATTTCTTAAAGTGGCAAAATTGAACATATACATTAATATACCCCAAGGGTCTATCCACTCTCAAACATATAAAAGTAGGAGGCAAAGGAGTGCCATGTGTGTGTGTGCATGCATACCATGCTTGGTGATCAATGTTTTTGTGTTCTACCTTCCTTACAAATTATCCAGGCAATAATTTAATATCAGTCTAAATTTTTAGAGTGTAATGAAAGACCTTAGAAATTACATTTAAGTTGATATACTAAAGAGTAATATAATCATTGATAATACAAACAATTCAGGAAATTCAGATTAACTACAATCCCCATGATCAAACATAAAATGTGCTCTATCACTCTATTACATCATCTCATTTTATATTCCTCACGGTTTCGCAAATTGATATCACTTTGCTTTTTTGTTTGCTTATTTATGGTGAACATTTCCCCCACTAGATGTCAAACAATAAAGAAAGAGAATTTGTCTTCCTTGGTACCTAGAACATGTATGAGACTTTCAGTGAATAATTCTGAATAAAGAAATACGTGAATGACATCTTTACACACAATAATTGTATCAGAAGGAATAGGTTTCATTTTACTATTTTGCAAGTGAGGAACTGAGGCATTAATGATCATTTAGCTACTTAGATAGACTCAGAATTTTGGCTTCCTGACTACCAATCCAATATACCACATTACTTTCCCAAACTAAATAAATGTACTTGTGCAAGTGAAAAATATATGAAAGAAGAAAATTCTTGCATACGTGTGATTCAGTGAGAGGGTTTCTGAGATGAATTCTATCCTAGTGGGGGGGCCCTGTAGGCAGTATTTTGGTAGAATGCTGTTAGGCTACAACTTCTTTTATTCAAATTCCCCCCCCCCCCACGCTATCAGGGGGATGTCCTGTATTACTTTTTTTTTTTTTTAATTCTTGATGGTTTTCCCTTTGGAGTACTTGTAATTGAGCACCAAGGAAGTGAAATGTAAGTTGTTCCCTGGGTTTTGCTGTAACAAAGCTTGGTACTGAAATTGGCTATTTTATTCCCCCTCCTCCTACCCCAACACAGCATCCATTATTCCTCTCTTCCAAAGCCCTCTTAGCAAAATCAACCCAGCTGAGACAGAGCTAATGTAGTATGTTTCCCATAGGTTATTATTCAATTTTCTCTTTTGGCTCGCTTTTTGGGTGCCAGGGCAAATCATTATTAAAGAGACACCGATAGACTGTGAACTGGGAAAGGCAGATTGAGTTTCGCTAGTGCTGCCGCCGGCCCTGGGGCTCTGCTTTCTCCCAGATGGAAGCCAGCATTCACACAGGGCACAGGGAGTTACCAGGTGTCCATCCAGAGTACTCCCCTACTTCTTCCACTAACCAGGGAACACTTTGTATTAAATTGAGATTGTCCTCATTGAGCTTTTTTGTTTGTTTTTTTCTACTGAGAGTTTTCTATTAAACTGTTCAGAACTGTGTGGTACTTGTTTGTTTTTAAGATTCCACACGTCTCTTTTGATTAAAACATGTTGTTGGGTGACATTTCCTAGAATTTTTGTCAAATCATTTCTCATGTCAATCCCCTTCATCCTCATTGTTTCCCCTCTAAAAAACTGGCATCTGGTAGTGATGATTTAGACGTCATTTCTGCTGACCTCATCCCCGATTCAGAGAAGACAGTAGGGGGTAAGTTCAGCCCCCACACTACACCGGATTTAGGCCTGGGAAGGCAGTATAGTTCTTACTACATCTATTGGGCAAAGGAAGAAACTGATACACATCTGGGCTCCAAGACTCCCCAAGGTCACACTGATGGTCAAGGCCTGAGCGCCTGTGTTTTAGAGCAAGACTGAAGAGCGCTCGACAGCTGAATTAAAAACCGTGGGTCCCTGTCCCTGGTGCATCCCAGAGGCGGCAGGGGATCGCACAGCTGCATTGTCCTGCGTGGGAGCCGGGCCGGGAACTGGCAGGGCGCGGAGTCCTCTCAGCAGCCAGCTCTCCTGGGCTCATGAGCACCCTGGATCGGGCCATTTCACTGTTGTCCCAAGAATGAACAGGATGCTCAGAGGCGTGTCACGGCAGACAACCAACCAGCTTCACACTGGCGTCTAAGTCCGTCCTCACAGCAGGGCTGGGACACAGGTGTTACTAGCCTCCCTTTCTCGAAGCCGCCTGTCAAGGGTCATACGCTCAGTGCACTGCAAAGCAGGCGCTCAGAGTCTCGGCCCCTCCGCCCAAACCCATCGGCCAGACTTCGGCCGGAAAGGAATTGGGAGGACGCGTTTTCGGTCAGCCCGAGCCTCCCGGGGCACGGTAAGGAGAGCGGGGGCCCGACGGCCGAAGCATCGGGGCGGCCCGGCACGCGAGCGCGGCCCGGGGGTCGGCGGGGAAGCCCGGGCCCCCGGGTTTCTCCCCCGGGCTGGGGCGGCCGCGGGGGCGACGGAGGCGGGGCGGCGGCGGCGGCGGCGGCCGGGGGCCCGGGTTTTCCGGGGGCGGTCCCTGGCGGCCGCGCATTCCAGCGCCGCCGAGCGCCTCCCCGGGGCCGAGCCGCGCGTCCCGGCCGCTCCCGCGCGCTCCCGCCCGCTCCCGCCGCCGCGGGCTCCGAGGGCACGGCACGTGGCGCGCCGCGACCCCGGGGCCGGGCCGCCCCCCGCGAGCCGGCGGAAGCGCTCGAGCCGTCCCTTGGCCCGAGCCTCCCGCAGACTCCGCGCGATCCGGCTGCGGCGGGGGCCGCGGGCTTTCCTGCGAAGCCGCTCCGAGGATCCCCGGGTGAGTGGGGCCGTCGGGTGTCGCGCGTGGGGCTCCGTTCTCCCGCGTCCCTAGCCCAGCGTCCTCCCAGCTGTCCCCCTCTCCTTCCCCCTCTTCTGCCTCTTTCCTCCTCCGTCATCACTTCTGCGTTCCCCTTTTCTGCTTCTCTCAGCCCCGAAGTTGCAGCCACCTCCTCGGCCGATCTGGGGCCTCGTGGGAGCCGCAGCTCGGGTGGGTGAGCCCAGCCCCGCGGCCGGCGGCTTCTCCCAAAGCCCCGCGTGGGAGGCGCCAAGAGTTGGGAGTAGGGTGTGGGGTCCCTTGGTCCGGCACCAGCAGTTTCCCCATCCTGTCTCCCGGCCCTGTTTCTCCATCTGTGAAAGGGAGAAAGTATCCTTGGCGTACAGAAATCAAATGAGAGAGCGGGTGTGCAGAGTATCGTGGAGAGAAGCCTTCCTTCCAAGTGCTCTCCCCACTCCTCCTCCCCCTCTCCCCTCCCCACTCTTCCTCCCCCTCCCTCCTCCTCCCCCCTCCCCCGCCCCCTCCTCTCCCTCCCCGCCCCCTCCTCTCCCTCCCCGCCCCCTCCTCCCCCTCCCCGCCCCCTCCTCCTCCGCCCCCTCCTCCTCCTCCCACCTCTTTACTTCGGACTTGGTTGTTCCAGTCGTTGCACCCCTGCTCTCCCTACCCCTCCACAAATTCCTTGAGGGTAGAGACTGTCTCCAAGCCTCATCTCCGAGGCCTCCTCAGCCCTTGGCCCAGGGCCTGGCAAGTAGGTGCTCAGTACTGTTCACGCGTGGAAGAAGGGGAGGTGTAAGCCGTAAAAACCTGCACACCTGTGGGAGGTTGTTATTTTGAGTGGCCAGGCTGGACTCCTGTTCCTACAGCTCCACCCTTTCTTCCTGACTGGCCTTGGGCCTGTTGGCACGGGGTGGGGGCGGGGGTGCGCTCAGGAGTCTCCCCTTCCTCTATAGATTCCTCAGAGCTCTAGGCCCCGGTAGTGAAAGCTGCTCAGACATTGAAGGCTCAAAGATTCCTTGAGTACCTGTGGTACCACTGCGGTGGGGAAATAGGAAAGCTTGCAAATGCCTGAATGGGGGTTGGGGTAGGGGTGGGGGCGGGAAGGACAATTCTCTGGAAGTCAGGAGACACTCAGAGTTACCTTGATGAGGCATTTTCCCCATCTTGACTTCGCGCTCCACATCCCTAAAGTGAAGTGGGGATGGAACAGACGGGCACCTCCGGTTGAGCGGGATGTGCCCTTTGGGTTCTGTAGGGCAGCCAGCAGTCCTGTGAGCCCAGCCGAGCCTCAGGACATCTGTACTTCTGCAGCAAGGACTGGAACAGCTGAGGAGAAGCACTTCTCCACTGCACCAGGGACCTCCCATTTCCAGCCCTCCTGGGGTTATGAGTCATGCCCTGGAGGTCACAAGTCATGCTCCATCTGGAGATGTTCTAAACAGTGACCTCTCAGGGCGTCAGAACCGTGGGCTCCCCTGCATGACAGGTCTGGGGATTCCCGGTCTCTGGCATGGTCTCTGGCATAGCCTAAGAATCACAGAGCCGGGGTGAGGTGTTTGAGACATACACCAAATTAGAGACCTTGGGGGCCTCATGTGGTTGGGTCACATAGGGGGCCCAGGTGTGACAGGCCAACGGAGTAAGTGGCAGTCTCAGTTTCAGGTGCTTCCCTAGCTGTATGCTGATCCTTGTTTTAAAAAAAAAAGTGCTTCTGTTTTTTCACTGTGGTTTAAAATCTACAAATAAAGGAAATGTCGCCAAGGAAAGAGAATCTTTATCTTGATTGGCCTCACTGCTGCAGTTGGAATCAAAGGTAGACACGTGTGCTCACACTCACAGTTTATGGGAGTAAATGCTGGTATTACCACAGCCTGTAGGCACCTGCCCCGGTGGGCCAGACAAGCCAAATGATGTAATAATGATCATACTTGAGGGGCGCCGGGGTGGCTCAGTCGGCTCAGCCTCCGACTCTTGATCTCAGCTCGGGCCTTGATATCAGGGTCATGAGTTCAAGCCCCATGTTGAGCCTACCAAAAAACAAAACAAAACAAAACAAACCATACTTGACATTTACTGAGTGCTGACTATGAGCCAGGCATTATTCTAAGCATTTTACAAGTGTTAATTTATTTAGTCCTTACCACAGTCCTATGAGGTAGGGACCACCATTTTGTCCATTTTATAGTTGAGGAGACTGAGGTCCAAAGAGAGTGGGGAACTCACCCGTGATCACAGGGAGCTGCAGTTTGCATCCAGGCAGTTTGGTTTCAGGGCCTGAGCTCTGAACCGCACTGGAATTATGGGGATCTGGGTCATTAGATCTTATTTCTGTCAGTTACTTGCAGGGTCACCTAGGGCACAGTAAGTAAGAATTTGACAGCCACTGGACTAGTAAATCACTAGGGACCCTAGTATCTTTCTGCCTCACTAGGGAAACAGAACGGTGTACACCCAAGAGAAAAGCTCAGAGGTAGCCAGGAAGGGGAACAGGCCAGAACTATCCCTGGCTAGCATGGTGGACAACAGCAAACCAGATTCAACAACTCTACTGTGTACTTTACATTGCTTCGTGGTGCGTAGCTCTAGTTTCCTTATTTTATTGATTTGGACTCTGGCTGATTGGACATGCGAATTGCTGGTGACCAACTACATAGGATCGGAGAGAATGAAATGGAGGAGGGAGAAGGAAAACAGAAAACTAAACTCCCCAAATCAGTTTCAAGTACTGGTGACCTATTTGTGGCCTACATGTCACCAGTCCTAATCCCTGATAATCAGGACTTTGCACCTTGCAATCTCTGCAAGGCTAGGGAATCCTTAACTCAGTGCTCTGGACAGCGTCTACCAATTGATCGGGAAGCTTTTTTTCTTGCTCTCCCAGATTTTCCACTTCATTCCTCTGGGGGATGGTCTAGGAAGTAACAAATGGCAAAACGGGAGACTTTTTTTTTTTTTTTTTTTTTTGAGCATCCTGGGTAGCATTTTAAGAAACACCTTGGGGCTTTTTAAAGATTCATCTTCTCCACCCCTTGCTCCTTTCTGTTTTTTTCTTTAATGGCCTTCAACCCAAGACCATCCTGGACCTGGGGCAGGGCTCTAGGGGAGGTAGGGTGTCAGGGGAGCAGAGTGAGACTTGGAGATCACCTTGACCACCCTTTCCAATGGACTGACAGGAGGAGGAGGCCCAGTTTGAAGGAGGGACTTACTCAGGATCACACAGTGTGGTCATTTGCTAATGCTGTAACAAATTACCACCAATTTCGTGCTTCAAAAAAATCAAATTTACCGTATTACCGTTCTACGGTCAGAAGTCTGGTATGGGTCTTTCTAGAAGAAAAGGCATCAGTAAGCTGAGTTTCTTTCTGGAGTCTTTAGGGGAGGATTTGTTCCCTGCTCATTTGAGTTGTTGGCAGAATTCAGTTCCTATGGCTATAGGACCAAGGTCACCGTTTCCTCTCTGGCTGTCAGCTGGGGGCCATTCCCTGCTTCTGCAGGCCTCTGCAGCCCTTGGCTCGTAGCCGGCTTCCTGCATCTTCAAAGCAAGCAATGGTGAGTCAGGTGCTTCTCATGCCATATTTCTCTGACCCTCCTGCCTTCCTCTTCACTTTTAAGGACTCATGTGATTAGACTGGACCCACTTGGTCGTCCAAGATAATCTGATCTCAAAGTCTTTAAATCACATCTGCTGACTCTTCGCCTCTGTTTTCATGACTCTGCCCTCTGAGTCATGCTTCTTTTTTCATAGTCACGGTTCCGGAGACCAGGACCATGGACATCTTTGAGGGTCTGCTGTTCTGCCTGCTGTATGCATTTTTGGAGATTGACTTGTTCCCGATCACATAGCTTGGCAGGGGATTCACACCACTCTGGTGCCCTTGCAGCTCTATCACTAACCGTCCCCCCACCCCACCATCCCACCACCATGGAGAATCTCCTTTGTGGGCCCAGCACACAGCAGGCTCTTAGTCACTGGCAAATAACCGTGATGGATGGTAGAGGCTTAAGCAGGATGCTGTGGATTTGGCCAGGGCTTCTCTGCTGGCTCCCTGTTGGTTTCTAAGACTCTGTGATTGGCTGGTCTGATGGGTACGTGCAGTCTTGAATAGTTCTGGCTGTTTTCTGATCTCTTTGAAATATCCTGGTGTTTTTCCATTTTTCCAGCCACAGAATAGCAGACAGAAACTCAGGCAGGGAACACGTCTTTAGACTGTTAAGAATTTTGATGGAGACGGAAGCCAACTGGGGT
This sequence comes from Mirounga leonina, assembly GCF_011800145.1. Taxonomy (NCBI): domain Eukaryota; kingdom Metazoa; phylum Chordata; class Mammalia; order Carnivora; family Phocidae; genus Mirounga; species Mirounga leonina. Next base: position 6,395,538 of record NW_023270921.1, read on the forward strand.
AAAATGAGAACAGAGCCCTCCTCGGGGACCTCGGGTGATTGGACAAAGTCCTCTGATTTGATTCATTTCACATTTTTGATCGTTGTAAGTCCTGCCCGTCCCTTCCTCTGGCCCCCGTCTTTGGAACAGGGGTCCCTAGTGAGATGGCTTGGCTTGGTAAATGCTTGAAGCTGTTACAGAAGGGGAAGAGAACTGTCTCTGAGGGTGAATGTGAGGTGTGGATGGTCTCACCCGCAGTAGGCCTGGGAAATCCCTTCCTTTTTTATCGGCTCTCCGTTCTGAGAACAGAGAAGGAAATGTTCCTGCTGGGGACAGCAACTCCCCCACCCCTATGCTCACCTCAGTGCCCAGCTCTGGAGCCCAGGGAATCCTAGAGAAGGTTATTCTGAAAGGTCAGTGCCCCTCTCTCTGCCTGGTATGTACAGGCTAGTCTGGGAAAGGAGGAGGCCCTCATAATCCTTCCTGAGTGTATAGAGAGCCCAGAAAATGATCGAGTCAGAGGATGCATTTTGTTTTAGAGATGGGATTCTGACTTTTAAGATCATGGGGCGAGGATCCTTTCCGGACAGCTAAGTTCCAACTCAGCTCAGATCTGAAGTCCTCCCATCTGTCTGTGTTCATTCCCTCACCCATCTTGGGTTTATTGGGCCCGTCCTGTGTGCCAGGGCCCGAGAGCTGTGCCGAGGGTACGGCTGGGAACGGGAGGCAAGCCTTCTGCTCTCCTTGTGCTTGCATTTGAGTGGGCAAAGGTGGCCAAAAAAACCACATACACACGCAAACAAACAAGCTAATTTTAAGTTGTGAAAAGTGTCTGAAGACATTAAAACAAGGTCTGAGATAGAGAATGGCGGCTGGACGAGGGTAGTGATTTAACAAGGTGATTCTAGAAAAAGGCTTTTCCAAAGAGGTGACATTTAAGTTGAGGTCCTGGACACTGAGACAGTGGTTGTTGAAAAGCAAGATCTGCGGGGAAGAGCATTCTAAGAAGAGGGAACAGCAAGCACAAAAGTCTGATCAGGACATTAGTTACCCCAGGCTAGTAAGGGGCCAGTGGGGCCTCTTCTCGGAACTTGACTTGCTTTCTCTGTCTGGCCTCGATGCTCCATTCTTCTCGGGTGATTGCACCAGCTCCTTCTGAGGGTAGAGCCTTCGGAAGGGGTCCTATCAGCGGAGTGATGCTGGTAAGCCCCTGAGTCTGCTCCCTGGGTGGGAACAATCAGCCTCATTCTCCCCATTTGGCAGAATGCCCGAAGAGATGGCCCCTGCGCCGGTGACTCAGAGCTGGGCTCACTGCCCCCTCTCCGGCCTCCGTGCCAGGCCACACCTGCAGGAAGCCACCTGCCTCGGTCTGCTTTCTCTCCCACATGGGGATAATTAAGCTTGCCAGCCAGCAGGAAGTCATTTCTTTTATTGCCTTCTTCCTCAGTGAGCTCCTTGGTGGTAAAACCGGTTGGATAACCACGGGCAATCCCTCAAAAGTCAACTGCTAGCTGCCGCTCAGAAGTGCAGGGTGTGCTTTTCCTGTGGAAGATCAAAGCCAGGACAGACTCTCAAAGGCTCTCCGTGTGGATGAAACTATCCCTGCGCTTTCCTAGATCAGCCTCGGAGCGGTCATGGCGCCCCAAATAGTGGTGGGGCTCTGAACGCTCTGAATTTAGGAGCTGGGCTGTGTCCGCCAGCTCAGTTTAACATGGATGAAGTCCTTACTGTGCACCAGGCATGGTCCAAAGTAAGTGTGTACATTAGCTCATTCAGATCCCACGGCATCCCAATGAAGTAGTCCTGTTTCCATTTGACAGATGAAACGGAAGCTTAGAAAGGGTAAGCCTCTTGCCAGAGCCGCAAGGACTACAGATGCCCCGGCAGGCGCTATATCTTACCAGCTCTGGGCTTTGTTGATGTATCTGTTCTACTCATCCTGCCTCTCCCTTTATTTTTTTCCTTTTGAACACCTACTTCTCTTCAAAGCCTACATCAAAGTCCCCCGTCTTTTTAAAGTGTTGTGTTTTACTTAGACAAGAACAAAGGAATGAAGACGAATATTGTTTTGAGCATCTGTTATGTTTCAGGACTATGTACCTATTGTCTCGCTTTATCCTCACAAAAGTAGGGTGCAATATAATGCTCTTAGTGTCCTTATTGTAAAGATGAGAAGACTGAGGTTTAGAGATTTTAAGTAACTTGCCCCAAGTCACACTGTTGATAAGGATGGAAAGCAGGATTCAGATCAAGATTGTCTTACCGGCACTCTTTCTCTTTCTCTTTCCACTTCCTCTTCTCCAAGAGCATGTGGTTTGCACCTTCAGTGTAGGAGTGCCCTGCCTTGTATTGCAACTAGCAGTTCTACGTGATGTCTTTTTCCTGCAGAAGAGGGTGAGCTTCTTAGGGGCAAACATCTCCATCTCTACCCCCACTCCTCAATGCCCAGTGGGAATCACAGCGCCATCCGTGTTTCATCCTCAGCCTGGAGGAATCCGTCAGGTTAATCAACCATGTCATTGGTTGATTAAAAAAAAATTCATTAATTTGGATTAAGCCTCTATCATCTTTGTTGATAAAGTGAAGACATGTGCCAAGTCAGGGATACTAACAAATTCTAACTGGGTTGTCGGGGCGGGGAGGGGAGGCTATTTGCTCAGGTGCGTGATCCCTGCAGCCAGGAATTACTGATCATGGAATGGACGTTTGTGGGGTGCCCATCGTGTGTCAGAATACTGCCCAGTACTATGTGTGATCCTCTCATGGAATTCTACTCACCCTACAGGGCAGATGCTATTATTTGCCCATTTTTGTTTTTGTTTTCAGCTGAATAAATGGAAGCATTAGGAAGTTCGATAACTTACCCAAGATAGGTCAGCTAGAAAGTGGTGGAGCCACATTGAAACCCAAGCCAGCTGGCCTCTGAGCTGGGGCTCGCTCTTACCGCTGTAGAGGGGAGTGTAGAGGGGAGACTTCCCCGCTGTTTCCAAGTATTCCCTCCGTTCCCATGTACTCCCCTCGCCCAACCAGCATCCAGGAGCTCCGGGGGTGGGGGGTGGGGGGGGCCGGGGGGGAGCGGTTGAGTTAAGAAACATGTATTCAGTGCCCCTGCCACTGAGTAGAGAGGGGGCGCGTTCTGTGAGGAGAAGGCGCTGTGCTGGCTGAAGGCCGGGCCTCGGCAGAGCCGGAAGCCAGGCACGGGGTCCAGTCCTTCATCCCAGACGCATGGCACTTTGCCCCACCGTGTGGGGTCCCCCATGACCAGTCAGATGCCAGTGTCTCTTCCTCTTCCCTGTCGGTCTCATGGTGAGGGATGCTAAGTTACAGTCTTCACCACTACCTTCTTCTCTAGATTCATTTGCATTCGGGCCTTGAGCCAAAGGGATGGAACTGCATTCTCCAGTGATTCTGACAGGACTCATTTTTGGTTGAGGGGTGTGTGTGTGGCCCTGGAAAACCACCTCACCTGTCCCACCTACTGTGATGTGGCCTCGGGCTCTGGGCCTCAAGGCCCCTATGGCTTTTACACAGTAAAGAGGTAGAATCAAGAAGCCTGTCCCTCCCGCTGCCTTCTCCAGCCGGACTCCTTACTTTCTCCCGGCTCCCATCTCAAACAGGAGAGCAATGGCATTTGAAAAGAGCGCACAGATCAGGAGGCCCGAGTTCTCCCCTCAGTCCTGCCCTTAACCTGCTGTGTGACCTTGGGCAAGTCATTTCCTTCACCTGTAAAATGGGAAGGAGGCTGTGTGGCTTAAGCTAGATAGTGTCTAAATTCTATGTAGATGTCTAGAATGCCATTACTTTGTAGGGATTTCTTCTCCACAGAACAAACCCAGGACGAAATAGTATTGCTGATTTAGTTTTCTGTTGCTGCCATAACAAATTAGCACAGATTTGGTGGCTTAAAAATACATTCACTGATCTCACAGTTTCCCTGGGTTCAAACACAATCTCGTTGGGTCCTTACAAAACTTCAGTCAAGGTATCAGCCAAGTTGCATTTGCATCTGGAGGATCAAATAGGAAAGACTCTGCCTGCAAGCTCATTTAGGTTGTTGGCAGATTTGTTTCTTGCAACTCAAGGCCAGCAGAGCCGTGTCTTTGACCTCAGGGAAAGCTTTAGCCCTCTTTTAAAGAACTTTCACCTGATTAGGTCAGGCCCACCCAGGATGCTCTTTTTGTTTACTTTAAAGTCAGGGGATCTGGAACCTTAACTACATCTGCAAAATCCCTTCACATTTGTTATGTGACCTAACCTAATCCCAGGGGTAGCACCAGGGAACAGAGATTATGGGGGTCATCTTAGAGTTCTACTTACCACAATTGCTTTATAGAAATATCCTCTTTACAGTTCTGACGGGAGCATACTAGAGGCAACTTTCTGTTTTGTGAGTTAGGTCAAATGACTTAACATTTGAAATCAGTTCTAAAAACTATTTGTTCTTACACTAAAACTATTCTGTTTTGAACTTGTTTTTTAAATGTTGTATATTGTGCTTCCCTTTATTCTCATGTAATTATCCTCAAAGTTATTTTTTTCCAATACCATTAAATGAATATATATTACTACATAATTGAGAATTTTATATATATATAAAATATAGCATAATATATATTCTCATTATATTTTAAATATTAAATTTAATATATATATAAATATATAAAAATTATTCCCAGAGGAAATAATTTAAATGTTAACTTTTTATAATTAGTTTTGCTCCTTTCTATTTGAAATCATACATTATAGAAAACTATTAATTTAAAAAATCTTCTATGTTCTTAGCTGATTTTAAAACACTTTTTGTTCTATCAGTATTTAAGAGAATTGTGTTGAACTCCCCCACTGTAACTGTGGCTTCATCTGTTTCTCCTTATAATTCTGAAATTAGGTTCAGAAAAATTAAAAATCATTTTATCTTTTGGTATCTCTAGTTATAGACTGCATATCTTTTCTTAATTCTCTAAATCCAGAGTGCCTTTGGCCGAAAGCAATGAGTCTGACCTGGACTTTGGATCTGGCATATTCCATGATCTTACTCCTGGGTCTGTGTGGAGGCTTTGGAGATGAACATAGGGTCAGGAGACCTGAGTTTGAATGTCAGTTACTTCGCTTTATAATCACCAGCCAGTTAACCTCCCTTGGCTTTCATTTCCACATCTGTAAAATAATATATCCAACCCAGGATTATTGTGAAGGTTAAGTAAGTTAATGTGTGGGACGAGGCCTCGCACAGTACTTTGCACTTGGTATTTGTTAAATGCTGGCTTGTGTGATCCTGTTTTTGAGGAAATAAGAGGAGGGGTACTTAACTTCTCTGTGCTTCTTGGAAGTGAGTTATATCTTCTGAGTAAATAACAGTAATTCCTAAGGGAGTATCTTGTATATAGCAAGTACTGAATGAATGAATGAATGAATGAATGAATGAATGAACGAATATCCTGGACAGAGTTACTTGTCCTGATGGTGCTCAGCCAGAACCAATATTACTTTGTCAGAGGGTGAGAGCTGCTTGCTAGGGAGTGATTCTCATGATTGAAAGGCGGATAGATAGCACGGATTAGTCACCTTGGATTCAATTATTCTAAAACTACTGACTTGCGGGAAATTTTAATTTCTGAAATTTATATATTTTTTTGTTGGCGCTAGAAAATTGGCCATATGATAGAATTGGTTGGAACAATGATTTTTTTTTTTTTTCCCCAAAAAGGTTTTCAGTTGCTTATGAAAACTGGCCTCTCGCAGGGCAGGTGGTGTAGGGCCCACGGCGTCAGTGGCTGGTGATACCGTGGCTTTTTTGCTTGTCAGCTCAGACTGGTGTTAACGCAGCTTCTTAGACAAACTTATATAGAACATATGTCGGCGTTTATTTATTCATTTAGTGAGGTCATCAGGAGATAAAGTATGCCAGTTTAAATTGACAGGAGTTTAGGCCTGACTGCTGTTTCACCTCCCATGGTCATAAAAAAATCCCATTTTTATCTGTGATAAGGTTAAATCTGTGATATGAATGGTTTGGGCCACAGTCTGACATGACCCATTAATCAGAAATAACAAGTAGTGTATCTGCAAAGCAAATGACAAGCAGCTTGATCTGTGGTGATTAATTAGATGTGCCAAGAAACAGGGTTTTATGTACTCGCAAGAAGCCATGCACCCGGATGCCAGATAGAGGTCAAACACAAGTCAGCTGGCAGAAGCCCGAGTCCTGCTTTTTCTCAAGGAAAACTTTCCAGCGTGCCATTGAAGATGCTGAACATATGCTCTACGTAGTTCTTATTTTGGGGACACAACTTTTCTTTCACGGTGGGGAGAGGTGTTCCAGGGGAAGGAACAGCCCGTCGGAGGGGACACGTTTGAAGACTGAGAAGGTTGAAACAAGGAGCGAGAGCTCCCTGTGTGTTCGGACACCTGGTCACGTTCATGGCCAGCCTTAGAGCCCTCTGGAACAGTAGTGGCGCTGAGAGGGCCCTTGGAGAACATCATAACCTGTGGTTTTCAGACTGTGTTTTGAGGAGTCCAGGGGGTTCAGGGGAAGCTGAACAGCTGTACTGTACCAAGTGAACAGGCTGTGCTAAGCAGGGACACCAAAATAACACCTGGGAAAATTAGTTTTATGTGTTACGGTTTAGTATTGCTTTTAGTTTGAATTGTATGTGGGAAGGGGGTGAGCATCCTAATCTCTAGTGCTTAGGGCCTCTAAGGATATTTATCCAGCCTCGCTGGCTGGGACCCCCAGACCCCTCCTTTGCCTCCTCCCTGGCATTCTAGAGCAGCTCTGTGTTTATCTGTTTTTGTGATCAGGGTTTTAAGTAACGCCATGTGCAAAAGAGTACAATCTAGAGTGCATTGCAGTACACAGAAGAAGTTTCATTTATTCATCTACTTGTTCTATTCTGTTTTGTGTTGTTTAGGCAGCGACTTGATTGGATTTATGTCTTTGAATGATTATTCTGGAAGAAGGTGGGGTTGAAGGTGGGGAAAGACCTCCGGACCTCCGTTCCGCCATCTGTGAAATAAGGCTGGTGTAGCTTCTGTGATTCGTGATGGTGAATGAGCCCTGAAGCCTGAGTTCCTGTAAATGACAGGTTTTCCATATAAAAGTCAGCCAGGGAAATTATTCCTGGCATTTGGAGTCTCGGAAACTCTTTGATGTTCATGGATTTACCAGAAAGGGCTTTCGTGGGGTTCTTTTGGCCCAGGGCAAGCTAGCTGTTGATGTAATCAGGAGACCACAAATAATGATTTCTGCCTCCTCTGTCCTTCCTTAACAGTGCAAGGCTCCTGTGACTCATGCTTCTGAGCCTTGGACTTGGAGTAAGTGATCACATTTCCAGGGCTGAGGCAGGGCCAGCCTCCTCGGCCTCTCCCTCTTCGGCAAGCCCTAGCCTGAAAGTCCTGGTCTCCTCGGGAGCCTTGCCAGAGGCTTCTCCTTCATCCTGGGCCTTGCCTAGGTCTGACCACACTGGCTGCAGAGCACCTGGGAATCAGTTGCCAAATCACAGTGCTGGAGAGAGTCGTAGCAGCCTTAGAGATCCGTGGGTCCGGGGGTTCCCAAAGCTGGCTGCGTATTGGGAAAAACGGCCTCCTCCTGTCCCTTCTTGAGTCTAATTCAGTAAGTCTATAATGGGACCCAGAAATTAGTGTTTTTTAATACTGTCCTAAGATGGTTCTCACTTGACACAGTATAGGGCATTTGGTGACCACTTGATCTAGGCTCATACTTGAATTTTATTGGACCATTTTCCCCTCAATCCACTGGGCTTAAGAAAATTAAATGTAAGACACGCTCATGTTTAGAAAATTCAAACAGCGTGAAAACATGAAGAATGAGAAGCAAAAGCTTCTCCCACTCCTAGTCTGGCCCCCAGGTAATCACTATTTAACTCTTTGGATTCTGCTCATAAATGATTTTACATTTATGTATCATCCCCCATCTGTCTACTTAATTCTACAAAATCTGAGCCAGACGAATAATCCTATGCACATTATTCTGTACTGTACTTTTCCCCCCACTTAGAATGTTCAGAACTCACTGTAGATCATCATTCTTTTTAGTAACTATTAAATACGTTAATATTTGTAACACACTTGGAACAATACTTGGTGAATAGCAAGCACTAAATATTTGTTAAATGAGTGAATGGTGTACCAATATATGGATATACACTATATTACTATTATGGACACTTGTTGCATTGGTTGCTGTAACAAACAATGCAGAAATGAACATCCCTGTGTGTATATCTTGGAGGCTTTGCCTTGGATATGGCCGTCAGCAGCTTACTTAGCGGGGCAGCAGTGGGCATGGAGCCAAAGGCATTAGAAAGGAGAAGGTATTGATTAGGACAAAGCAGGGCATTGGACTAGAATTGGAAATTTTGTCTGGGACCTAGAATCACAGAAATACAGATCTCAGATCTCAGATCTAGAAGGAACCACAGCAGAGTGTTTGTTCCAGCCTTGTGCCCTCTGGGCAGGGAATGGGTTAGGTCTGTGGTTCGTTCCCAAGTTGTACACTGAGCCCTGGGAGCCACAGTGAACTCATTGGAAAAGTGTATGGCGGCCGCAGGATCTGTAACATTTTTGACATCCCTCCCACACTGTGCAAACGACTAGCTCGAGAAAGTTTACAGTTTAACGTGAACCATAGTGCATTCCCTTTGGCGATGCTCTGTTTCGTGAAGCTGAGTTTTTGGTGGCTGCCAGGATGCAGCAGGTGGTGCGCACAAATGAACGTGCAGTGGGCAGTGGGCGTGGCATTGTCCGATCTGACCCCAGAGTCTGCAAAGTGGTGCAGTGTCTGCCCACTGCCCACGTCCCATTAGTAAGTAACTGGTGAAGAATGAAATAAAAATATTTTCTTTTTTCAATTTGTATGATTTTTTTTCAAGCAGCTACTACTCTGTTAGGACATAAATGCTTACTGACTTGTTTGAAGCTAACTCCGTAATAAATGGAACTGCTAGGTATTCCTCTGGGCCCGCAGAGCTGTAAAATGTACTAAAAACTAAGGGTGCTGTGAATTGAAAAAGTTTGGGAACAACCGGTTTACCTCTTATCCATCAGAACTCTTAGGTGTTAAGTGGGAGAAGCCACGCTGACTCCGGCTTAAAGGCAGGGAATGATTCGCTTCTGTGTCTGGGGTATCCAGGATTGCCGGTGGCGTCAGACTGCATGGGGTTCGGGTCCTGAAGCCTCCATTTCTCCTTCCGTCTCAAAGATGGGCTATCCACACGTGGGTGAGACAGCACCCTGCCCGCCCTTTCCAGACTCACATCCTTTTGGTTGAGCAGTCCCCAGCAGAAAGAATCATCTTAACCAATGCCCTGGGAGGACTTGGGCTGCCTTGGCCAGGGTCACTTGCCCAGCCCTGAATTGAGGCTATGATTAGTGATGGCCAAGCCTAGAGCACATATCTACCCTTGTGCTCAGGTGAGCGCCTTCACTAAACCACACAGAATAGGTAGGTTCTCCACAGAAAAGAGCAGGTTTTATTACCAGGAGAATGGGAGAAGGGGCACAGGACCAAAGACAAATTAACAGATGAGGGGCCAGACTGGTAGTGTGATAGTTTAATAGTTAAACATGCAGGCTCTGGAGTCCCACGCATCTGGCTTCACTTCCTTGGGCAAATTAACTACATCTGTAAAGGCTTTAGGGTCCTCATCTGTAAAATGGAAATAACTGAAGATAAAGTCCAAGAAATACAAAAGGCTGACCGCCTCATGGAGGTGGTGGTTGAAGGGAGGGCTAAGTGAGTTAATACACAGAAAGTGCCTAGCGTGGGGCCTGGCCCGTAGGAAGCCCTCGGTAAGTGAGCCCATTATTCGTATCGATCAGGTAACCTGAAGAGCACGGAAGTGGTAAGGGATGCAAGCTTCTGACTCCCGGAGAGGGTGCAAGATAGTGACTTCCTCTTTCCTGTCTGTCACAGAGTGAAGCAGCATGGACGCCGTCAGCCAGGTCCCGGTGGAAGCCACGCTCCCCAAGCACATCCTGGATATCTGGGTCATTGTCCTCATCATCCTGGCCACCATTGTCATCATGACCTCCCTGTTGCTGTGTCCGGCCACTGCGGTCATTCTCTATCGCATGCGGACTCATCCCGTCCTCAGTGGAGCCGTCTGAGATCAGATCTCCTAAGAGGGGCAAGGGAGTGATGTGGACGGTGTCCCCTCCCCCCACTTCTTCCTTCTTGGAAAAGCAGCAGGAGGGGCTTTGGAGTGTGGCCTCGGGAGCCTGCCGCGTGAGAGGAGACTGGGGTTCTGTTTGGATTTTGCCACCAGCCAGCTGTGTGAGTTCAGGCAAGGGACCTAATTCTGTGGGTTCCAGGTTCCTTCTCTTTTAAATGGGGATCATGATCCCTGCCCTTCCTACCTCATAGGGTTGCAAGAACCAATGACTTGGTGGGGGTTAAAGCTGTTGGTGATTGTGAGCAGTAAAGCCCACCACAGATACACAGGTGCTATTGCTAAATGCTGAGAAGCTTCGAAGAACCAAAGCACCTGATCGCTGACGCTGGCCTTCAGGGGGGCGAGGAAGATGCTGGGGGCAGAGCAGCCTTCGCCGGTGCCCCCCAGGTCAAACGAAGCAAAGGCACCCTGTCCTCATTCCAAGGGGCCAGCAGCACTTTGGCTCAAAGTCATTTTCTTTGTGGTGCCACTCCCTCAAGTTATGGAATTTGGAGGGAATTGAGCGTGGCAGGGGGAGGGAGATGGGTGGGACTTCCCAGGACCTTCTCTGTGCCAGAACATCTACCCCTATAACAATCTAGAGGAGGCTGTGCCATTTCTTGGCAATGCCAAGGGACCTGGGGTGATGGGCTTCTTTCTACATTGGAGTCTCCTCACTTTGACACTCAAGCAATGTTGGAAAACACAGGGTGGCTGAGTGGCCTGGGCAGCTTTCAGGATTTCCAACCCCCACCCACTTGTGTGCCCCACACTCGAGGAGCTCTGTCCCCGCCGCCCCAGCACCCGCTGTAACTAGCTCCATGGTGTGAAGTGTAAGCCCTTCATTCCCTCCCACCAGCAAGCACTGCAGCCAGTCTAAGCTACAGATTTTAAGAGATGTTCCCGGACTTTTGGAACTAACTCAAAAACAATGGTTATTTTAGATGCTATGATCTATATTTATAGAGAGAGATTTCTGGACCACCCAAGCTCCTTGACCAAAATCAGGAGTATCTTGGGATGTATTAAGTTATGTAAAAAGATAGCACAGATATCAGAATATTATGTGGAAGTGATGCTTTGACTTTGGTCTGACTTCACTGATGTATACAACCAATTTCCAATAAAGTGCTAGAATGAACATGTCTGAGGTCTTTCTTTAGAGAGCACTTATTAAGCTCAGGAACTCAGGTAAAAGGATTCCACTGAATTTATGGGCCTTAGAGACCATTTGAATGTAAGAACTGAAAGGGAAAGAGAAGAATCCAGTCGACTTCGGGGTTCTATCTTTGGCAAGTGGGTAGTTGCGCAGTTTACATACACAGAGGATGCAGAGGGAAGAACAAATTTTCTAAGTAAGTGATGAATTTTGTATTAGAGATGTCGAGTTTGAGGTGCTTGTGATCTTTAGGCGGACACTCAGGATGAACTGGAAACCTGGGTGTGTTCTTTGGGAAAAATTTTATGGCTGGAGTTACACTTCGGGGGATTATCTGCATATGGTAGATATGCCACACAAGTGGACAGGACCACCCAGGCAGAGTACACAGACTGAGGCAGTGAGGTGCTAAATGCAGAACTTGGCAGATGCTACATAGGAGTGGAAGGGGGATGGGTTGGGGTGGGGGGAGACAAAGCAAGGAGGTGGAAAAGGTCATGTGCTAAGAAGTGATATGAGGGGGGATGCGATCATACTGTGTGAGTTAAGGAATGAGTCAGAGGAGAGGAAGCAGAGACAGAAGGGACACCTCTTTCCAGATATAGGATTGTAGTCTAGAGGTAAGGGAGGAGGGTTTGGGAAGAATGGTCAAGGGGGATAGATATACGTGATAAGATTCTGATTGGTTTGCTCAGCATCCATCCCAACTTTTGCTTTTCTTTTCTTTTCCCCTAATATGCCTTCCTGGGTAACAGAGGCTAGAAAGTGAAAACCTACAATGAATGTGAACACCACATTTTCCTAACTGAACTACAGTCAGAGATTCAGACGTGATTTAGGTTTTGCTAATCAGATGCACACATGTGAGGCTTCCGTGTGGGACCTAGCTGGGCTTGGGACAGAGACCACAGGGTGCGAAACATCACGGTCCCATTGTCGATCCATAGCTATGGGCAAAAGACAGAGCCAAGAATTCCGCGTTTTTAATGCGGTGCCCTGTCCTTCGAGAAGCATAGTACCGAAGTATCTGGGAACTTTGTTTCACTGTGACAGCTGCCCAGAACTTAAACCTCCTAATTGCTTGCTGGAAGAAACCTTGGAACATTTGTAATTGATAAGCATAATCTTAGTCTTGGGCAATTCAAGCCTACGAGAAGCAGCACCCTGGGAATTGCTGAATGTGGGCGTAGGCTGTGTTGTGCATTCCCTAGCCTTTCTGAGTCTGATTCCAGGTCTGTAGAGTGGAAGGTATCAGAATTAAATGAGAAAATCATTCTATGATTTTAGGGTGGAGTGTAAATAAGAGATTTTTAGGCAGCCCCCCAGATGGCGATACAGCTTTTTTTTTTTTTTTCCAAGTGGAGTAGTTAGCTCACAGAAGTTTTCAGCCCATCTTATCACATTCCTAGCAGCTCAACATTTTATCTTTCTGGTTCTGGTTTCAGCAGCTCTGAAGGTAACTTAGGAACATCCAGTCCAACCTCCCCTATAATAAAGGAATCCCCTCTCGAATGAGAAGGTTGCCACGTGTGGCCTATTCAGTATTTCCCAGTGTTGTTCTAGATCACCTGCGACAGGTTCACCCAGGAGCATTTATTTATAAATTTGGCTCCCAGGGGCCTGCTTCACACTTACTGAGAATCTCTGGGAAAAGGTCTTGCGTATCTGCTTTGTAAAAACAAGCTCCCTGGGTGATCAGTGAGCAGGTTAAACGTGGAGAACCACATGCTGGTGGAAAGGAATCCACTTCTTACTGAAACCACTCCTTGACAGCTGTTGTATTAAAATTCTTCCTTTAAGAGAGAAGTCAGGTCTTGGGATGCTAGCTCTGCCCTCTTGGGTCCACCCTGAAGAGATCAACTTCCTTTTCCTGGGGAAACTTCTGAACATTTTTTTAAAAAGATTTATTTATTTATTTTAGAGAGAATGGGGTGGGGAGGGGCAGGGGGGGGGGAGAGAGAATGTCAAGCAGACTCCTGCTGAGTGCAGAGCCTGCCGTGGCCTGAGCAGAAGAGTTGGTCACGTAACTGACTGAGCCGCCCAGGCACCCGCTTCTGAGCATTCTGAATGAAGATCGCTGTCATGACTTACCTCACCCCACCATCTTGCCTGGGTGGGAAATTCACACTTTGCATTACATGGTGGCTGTCATCCTCCCTCCCTCCTTTGCCAGGAGAGCAAGGGCCTGAAGAATCTTGGCTTCAGTATGCATTGGCTCTCTGATTGTGGACAAGTCAACAAACTCTTTGAGTCTTAATTCCCTCATCTGTAAAATAGGCATAGAAGTAACTCTAGCTACCTCATAGGTTTGTTACAAGGATTAAATGTGGTCACAGCCACAAGGAGAAATGGTAAAATACAGCAAATGCTCAATACATGTGATCTATTACTAACGAGTCCCAGTTTCTTCATCTGTAAAATGGTGATGACAGTTACTTCTGAGTGTGGAGAGGATTAAATGAGATCAAAAAGTAAAAAATTTGGCCAGTGCCTGACTCATAGTAGCCTCTCAATAATGGTAACTATAATATATGGCCAATAATGCAAAAATACTAAAGGCCTAATGGGGTTGGATCCTTAAATCACCAGTTAAAGTAGTAACATTGGCACTAAATTCACGGAGGGCCTCAAACAAGTATAAAAGTCGTACCTCTTCTATATTAATCTCCCTTTAGAAATTCTTTTTCTTTTTTTTTTTTTTTAAGATTCTTATTTATTTATTTGAGAGACAGAGCACAGAGGGAGAAGCAGGCTCCCCGATGATCAGAGAGCCTGATGCGGGGCTTGATTCCAGGACACCGAGTTCAATACCTGAGCCGAAGACAGATGCTTAACTGACTGAGCCACCCAGACGCCCCTAGAAGTTATTTCATAACTTATTCACCATTATTTAATCAAACACAAAGTGTTTCCACTTTTAAGTTTTAATCCTTTACAGAAGTTGCTTTCTACATTTTTAAGTGTGAAAAAAATTTAAAAACCTTTCAGTAAGATAAAATTTTCATCAGGCCTTTACATGATTCTTGCTAAAGAGAGAATGGAAAGAGGATTGTGATGTGAAATGATGATAATAATAAAATCTTGAAATCTTTAATTACCAAAGTCAAAGCAACTTTTAAATTGTCCAGATCACACAAAGAATTTGATTGAGGTGTATGAGAGGCTTTTCAATTCCCATAGAGATTTACATGCTAGAAAAAAGTTTTTGGGGTGCCTGGGTGGCTCAGTCGGTTAAGCGTCTGCCTTTGGCTCAGGTCATGATCCCAGGGTCCTGGGATCGAGCCCCCCACGTCGGGCTTCCTGCTCAGTGGGGAGCCTGCTTCTCCCTCTGCCTTTGCCCCCACACCACTCATGCTCTCTCTCTCTCTCTCGCTCACTGTCTCAAATAAAATCTTTTTTAAAAAAAGTTTGTGTTAGCAGGTTAGCAAGTAATGTTGACATTACTTGTCAACATCCAAAAAGTTTTTATATATATTTAAAGTTGGACAGCTACCATTATACAGTGAATTGTTTACATGTGTGAACTTCCGGACAAGCACACTGAAATCCATGTGGCGCCACCAGCATGTTCTGTTGAAAACAGCTGTCTCAGAGTCTCACTGCCCTCATTTGTAAAACGGGAGGTCATGCTTATCTCTGTGGTGCCGCTGAGATTAAGCAAGACACCGTATCTAAAATATTTACAGACCCCGACTTGCAGGAAGTACTCAGTGCTTCTATGTTACCTAAAAATGGAGGAGGATCGTTAGCTCTCTCTTTTATATACAGATACGGGTGGGGCAAGTCTGCTGGATTGGTTTCACCCAAACACCCAAGGAAACATTCCCAGGGCACCCGCAGGAGAGCACCAAGAGGCAAAGACACCAGCAGGGTGTCTGCGAATTCGGTTCTGACACTCTCCACCTGGAAAGAGAACATCAGATCCCGCAGGTGAAGGGTTCAGTCCCACAGGACTGCTCTCCACATCACAGGCCAGGCGCAAACCCCAGTTACCTGCGCTTCTGACCTATGGCTACAAATTGGAGGACCCAACAACTCCTCTCCAACTCAGGGCACCAACGTCAAGTCCGGGTTGTTACCTCTACTTCGGACTGGCCATAAATCAGAGGTTCCCACAACCTCCTCCTTGCCTTCCATTAATTTGCTAGAGCACCTCTCGGAACTCAGAGAAACCTGTTTATTTACTAGATTACTGATTTATTACAAGGGATATTGAAGGATATGAATCAATAGCCAGATGGAGAGATACATAGCGTGAGGTCCTGAACAAAGGAGCTTCTATCCCTGTGGAGCTTGGGGCCTGGCACTGTGGCACATGGAAACTCTGAACACCCTCCTTTTAGGTTTTTATGAAGATTTCATCACATAGGCATGATTGATTAAATCATTGGCCGTTGGTGACTGATTCAACCTCCAGCCTTTCTCCCCTCCCTGGAAATCAGGGGTGGGGACTGAAAGTTCCACTCCTATATTCATGGTTGGTTTCCCTGTCCAGCCATGGGGCAACCAGCCCCATCCTTACCTGCCTTCCACAAGTCACCTCACTAACGTAAATCCAGTTGTGGTGGAAAGGAGCTTGTTATGAATAACAAGACCCCCCATTTCACCTTTATGGCTCTGAAGCAATTTCAGGAACTGAAGGCAAGAGACCAAATATGATGACAAAAGATGCCCTCATTGCTCTTATCACTTCAGGAAATTCCAAGGAGCTGAGAGCCAGGAACTGTGGACAATGAACAAATAGATTTTGGTTGTCTGAATGACCAAATACATATATTTTTTATAAATCACAATATCACAACAGCTAAACTGTCTAAGGAGAAATTAGGAAATAACATAAAAAGCTAATTCAAATAACTATTATCCTCATATTCTATTTATATATTTTTCTTAAAATTATTTTAATAATCAAGTTTTCCCTCTCAGATTTGTCTTAGTGACATTAACAAAAAACTCCCAAATTATAATATGACCGTACAATAAAAGTTTAGCAGTGGTTGGAACTCAGTGTTAATGAAATGAAGACACAGACAAATGTAGAGAGAAAAAAACAGATGTTTTCATAAAAAAAATAGTTTTCATAATTTTTCATTTCAACAACAAATTTCATAACAACAATATGAATAATATATTTATTATGAACTTCTGAATTTCTATCATTGACTTTAGAATTTCCCCTACTGGAGTCCTATATACTTCTATTTGCCTTTATGCAAGATTTGCACCTCAGAAAACATATTTAAAATTTTGTTGTTGTTGTTGTTAGAAAAAAAATCCAATATGAATGTTTCTGTTTCATTGTACATAGCAAATGTTTGTGTTGTGTGTAATAATTGATATTTACTCTAAAAAGGAAGATATTTGTGTTCTAGGAATTGAACAGCAATTGGTCAAAGAATGATTTGTGGACATCAGGGTGGTAGATCACTCTTATTTTTTTTTTTCTTTTTTCATGTTTAGTACTAAATTATTTTAAATTTATGGGAAGCTAAGGTAAATGAACCATAACTTCTCATTTTGTCACACTTAAAAGGGACTAATTTGAATGGTGGCCTGAAAAGATATGCCCACTTCCTAATTCCCAGAACCTGTGAATGTGCATTTATTTGAGGAACAGAACTTTATTGATGTCATTAAATTAGGGACTTTGAGATGAGAAAAGATCATCTTGGATTATCTGGGTGGGTCATAATACTGAGTTCCAAGGACCCTGGGATCATGACCTGAGCCAAAGGCAGACGCTTAACTGAGCCACCCAGGTGCCCCTTGACTTGAATTTTTAAAATGGAATAGTAATTAACTAGATGGAGACAAGAGGGAGGGACATTCTAGGCAAAATCAGCAGCAAGTCTGAAGGTACTGATGTATCCTATATCGTGGCGTGTTTGAACAAAAAGTTCTTGGTACCTTTAGGCAGAGTTGAAAGAAAGCACGTGAAACCGTGTGAGCAGTAAAGACAGAAAGTTAGGTAGCTTCCATAGTACCAAGTACTCTGTTTTCTAAGTCACAGAGCTCTGGTTTTAGTCTTTAAATCAGAGACCACTTATTAAGTGACATACAAGCTCAGTGAAATTTGGGCAACTGCTCATCTGTCCAGCCTAATGTTGCCATGGAGGAATTAGAGGGCCAGCACTGCCAGGGCACCCAGGTTGTCAAGAGGTGCTTAAATCTGGAAGGTAAGTAAACTATAATTTTTAAATTATAGCGCACCTATAGCACACCTAATTGGTAACTAATTAAGGTAACATGTCAATTATTAAGAGATCAAGCCAAACTTCATTTCTGTTAGGTGGTAGGAGCCATTGAAAAGCTTATGTTTTTAGAGAATACCTGGGGTGCAGCATGGAAGTTACAGTTATGGGGTGGCCAGTGTGGCCAGAGGTCAGTCAGTGAGGAGAGTATGCTGTCATCCCGGAAGGAGGTCGGGGCAGTGGGAATGGGGAGGGAGAGACAGTGTATGACTGGAGATAACTTGTTGGTTTATCACCCTGGACTGGAGAGATAAGAGGGCATGTAGAATAAATCCTAAGATTCTGGATTATTTAGTTAGCTGGGTAAAGGTATGATACGCTGAGATGAGGAATAAAAGCAGAGTTTGGTGGAAAATAAGTTCAGTTGTGGAAATTTTGAATCTGTGGTGGCTTTTACTAATCTGATTGGAGATGTTCAGGACATACTTAAGATATATGTGTGGATCTTATCAAAGAGATCTAGACTAAGAATAATATGTTATATTTTATATATTATATTTTAAAAATTTCAACAGGAACTACATATACTTAAGTGTTCGTTACATGAAAAGAAAAGAGAGCCTAGGCCAGAGCTATGTGAAACCTGACTTTTTTGGAACATGTAGAGTTCCAGAAGCATTATATTAAACAAAAAGTGACTAAAAATGATAGATGAAAATCAAGTGAGAGCTGATACACAAAAGCTCATGATGGATTGATCTTTAAGGAGGTAGAAATGTCAAATATCTAATACAGATTAAGCAATATATAAAGAAAATGCCCATTGGTTTTGACACTACTAAGATAATTGGTGAACTTAGAATATTTTAAAAGTATTCTGATTAGGAATGTAAAAGGGTTTTAGGAGAGGTGGAATTCTCTAAATCCAAAGAACAATGTGAAAATTGCACTGTAAGGAAAAGGGAAATTATCCTAGAAGGATGTATGGTCTACAAAAACAATAAACTGGTAAATATGTAGAAATATCTAACTGAAAGCTCTGTATATAACAGCGGTAGTAACATCTAAGTACAAGAGACTAAATCTACAGAATGGAAGGGAAGGGGAAAATGCCAAATAATGGCTTTAAATTAAATATCTTAAGAATGCATGCCAAGATTTCAAGGATAACCAGTCAAAATTAGAGTATATAAATTACAAATCAGAAAGAGAGAGAAGTGGAGTAAGAGAATAAACTAATAAACTAATACAATAAAAAAAAGTGTACTCACAGCAATAAATATAAAATGGTTAAATGGTAAAAACACCAAATATTTAAAAGATACCAAAAGGCCAATGTATTAAAATTAATTAATAAGACATGAATAGTCAGATTAGATTTTTAAAACCTTGAACTTTATGCTATTTACCATAATGACACCCAAAACATATGGACATAGCTTGAAAATGGAAGGATGGAAAGGTATGTGTCAGCAAAAAAACTAGCCTAAACAAAAAAACTGGTGTGACTATATTATACTGTAAAAAAGATTTTAAGATGAAACACATCATTAGGCAGAGGAGGCTAAGTATATAATGGCAAAAAATTCCATTTCTTTAGAAGTTACGGCACTTCTAAACATATACGTACCTAATAAAATAGCTCTAAAGTTGATGATGAGCAAAATAATAGAACCACTGAGAAACAGAAAGATCCACCATCAAAATGGAACACTCAAGCATGTCTTCTAATTATTGACAAGCCAAGAAGATTGGAAGTACACAATCTCATCTTGGTCTAACTAGACATAGGGACATACCTTGTACCCAGCACAAAGAAAGGCTATATGGCACATCTGTAAAAATTGCTTCTGTACTAACTAGGTCATAAACTCGTCTTCACGCATTTCAAAGAACAGGCGCCATTACAGATCATGCTTATTGGCCACAACACAATTAGAAGTTAGAACAAAAAAGATGGGTTTAATCTCTAATATATTTTCCAATTAAAGTACATTTACAAGTAACCCATGGGCCAAAGAAAAAGTCATAGTAATTAAAATATTAACAAATTGATGATAGTGAATAAACCATGTACCAAAAATTTTTGGTTTTGTATATTTTGATTTATACATATAGGTTCTTATATTAAGAATGGAGACTGCAGGATAATAGCGAGTCCAAATAAAGAAGGTAAGAAATATGCAACAAAATTACGCCAGATAAAATAGTGGGAAGGCACTAACTACAAGTAGAATAGTTAAATTGGAAAACAAAGGTAAAATGGAAAGAACCAAGAAAGTCAAAAGATGGTTCTTGGAAAAGAGAATTAAAATAAGCACATAAGTACCAATCTAGTATAGATTAAAACATAATAAGAGAATACCATGAAATGATTTTATATCTATCATTTGACAGCTTAGATGAAATCGATGTTTCTAGGAAAATATAACCTACTAAAATATATAAAAAATAAAAAAAATCTAAATAATCCCATAATAATTAAAGCAATTGCAAAAATAATTACTATTTTCCCTTATAAGAAACACCAAGTAAAGACAGTTTTATAGGCAATTCTCCAACAATTCCAACCCTCCTGAAAATCTCTGAATATCAAAATAGAGGGAACTACATCCCAATTTATTCTGTGAAGCTAATTTAATTTGATAACAAAGTCAGATGAAGACAGGATAAGAAAGGCACATTAGAGCATCTTTTTACCCGTGAATGTGGATATAAGAACTTAAAATATTGGCACAATGAATCCAGCAGTCATTAGATGATTTTTCCATCAGAAAATGTATAAAAGGTTCTCATTCCATTAACCAATTAAAGAAGAACAAAATACACGAACATCTCAATAAATATAGAAAAAGTGTTTAGTAAATTCAGCATCCATTCTAATTAAACAGGAAACCAAAAAATAACTTTTAATCATTGGAAATGGAAGAGAACCTCCTTAATCTGATAATGGTATCTACAGAAAAACTTATGAATCAACGTTATTCAAAATAGGGGAATGATGAAAGCTTTTATTAGGAGAGAAATATAAGGGAAAGGATTTATACTATTATTTTTTTATTTGACATTTATAGTAGAGGTCAAAGCCTGTTCTACTGGAGAAGTAAAGACAAAGATCAGGAAAATCAGAAATGCAATTGTCATTATATAGCGATAATATAACGGTCTACATATGAAACACAAGATAATTTTCATAAAAATTGTTAGAAATATGAATTAATTAGCTACTTTAAAAAATATTTTATTTTAGAGAGAGAGCTCACACACAAGCGGGGGAGGGGCAGGGAGGGAGGGAAAGGTACAAGCGACCCTACATTGAGCAGGGAGCCCTATGCCAGGCTCCATCTCACCACCCTGAGATCATGACTTGAGCCAAAACCAAGAGTCAGACACTCAACCGAGCCACCCAGGCGCCCCTTATCTAACTACTTTTTAAAAATCTTTTTTTGTTAACCATGCAGAAAAGGCATATAATAAATGCACAGTATAATTAACTAATATACTGTATATATCTGTATATAAACCATAATTTGTATCTCATATAGATACAAATCAAGTCAAAACACAGATCAATGTCAGCATCCCAGGATCCCCCTCTCAGCTCCACTCTTTTCTGAAGACCACCAGATTTAACAAGAGTATGGGTGATCATATAGTTGAAAAATCCCAGAAGCAAAATATGAGATTATGAACTATGTTTCTAATATTGAAGCATGGAGAAAAGTGGGGCAGTTCATCCTGAAAGAATCATTAGGTCAAGAATTTATCATTTGTGATGAGGTGATAGAGTGGATATTGATTTATAAGAAAAAGGTCAGAATTTATATAAATTGCCATAGCAAGAAGAGTGAGAGATAACACCAATAATTCTCAGCCTCTTTAGTTAAACCTGCACACCATCCGCATGAATAAAATTACTTCATTTCAAAGGAAGTCATTTGCATGGAAAAAAAGTATTGAAAAAAGCTGTTCAAAATTTTGGAATATGTGGCAACTTATAATATTATAAAACATAAAAACAATATAAGCAGGCATTAGAGATTATGTCTGTATGCATGCCAAGAAGTTAACTCTTTACTGTTTGTTATAAAAATCACAATATACATGACTTTTTTTAAGGTTTTTATTTTTTTAGTAATCTCTACACCCAATGTTCAGCTTGAACTTACAACCCTGAGATCAAGAGTTGCATGCTTCAGTGACTGAGCCAGCGAGGCGCCCAGTACTAACTTTTATATTACTAAATCATTCATTGTGATGTAATTGAGCATTTATTTCTGGCACAATATTTAGATTTTTAGATCTTCCTATACTTGTACACAACATTTGGATGCTTTGTCTTAGGTTTCCTTTGTACCATCCACATTTACTATCTGTATTTTATTCTTTTTTTTTTAAGATTGTTTTTTAAATTTATTTATTTGACAGAGAGAGAGCACAAGGAGGCAGAGCGGCAGGCAGAGGCAGAGGGAGAAGCAGGCTCTCTGCTGAGCAGGGAGCCCGACGCGGGGCTCGATCCCAGGACCCTGGGATCATGACCTGAGCCAAAGGCAGCCGCTTAACCGACTGAGCCACCCAGGTGCCCCTATCTGTATTTTATTCCTAATTCCTGTGAAAAGGTAACTTTTTTCTCCATCAGCTTTGTTGAGATATAATTGACATATAACAATATGTGTTTAGAAGCACAATGTGATGGTTTGATGCATGTATATAATGAGAAATGATTACCACAATAAGGTCAGTTAACCCTTCCTTTACCTCACATAATTACCATTTTGTTATTGTTGTTGTTAAGGGTGAGAACATTTAAGATCTATTCTCTCAGCAGCTTTCAAGTATACAACACACTATTGTTAACTATAGTCACCATGCTGTACATTAGATCTCCAGAACTTATTCCTCTTATGACTGGAAGTTTGTACCCTTTGATCAATGCCTCCCATTTCCAGTACTCCCAAGCCCTCGGCAATCACCAATCTACTCTTTGTTTCTAGGAGTTCAGCTTTTTTAGACTCCACATATAAGTGAGAGCATATTTTTCTTTCTCTGTCTGACTTATTTCACTTAGCATAATGCCCTCAAGGTCCATCCTTGTTGTTGAATATGGCAGAATTTTCTTTTTTTTTTAATGACTGAATAATATTCCATTGTATCTGTGTGTGCATGTGTGTGTGTATATAATCACATTTTCTTTTTTTTCATAGAAAAGCAATTGTATTAACAATAAAGAAATGAGAAATCACAATATTCTAAAGCAACAGACCACAAATAAGGAAAATTCATGAATTGCTATACAAAATAACACTTCCATGTTTAAGTGTAGACTGTTTTGATAAAACTGCTGAGTCTGTTCCTTTCCTTCAATATATTTAATACCACTCTCTGAATCATCACATTTTCTTTACCCATTCATATATTGATGAACACTTAGGTCGTTTCCATGTCTTGGTTGTTGTGAATAACATTGCGTGAATATGAGGTTGCAGATATTTCTGTAAGATAGTGATTTCATTTTCTTCAGATAAATACCCAGAAGTAGGATGGCTGATAGTTCTATTTTTAATTTTTTTAATTTCAAGAAATATTTCTTTTTTAAAGATTTTATTTATTTGTTTGACAGAGAGAGACACGGCGAGAGAGGGAACACAAGCAGGGGGAGTGGGAGAGGGAGAAGCAGACTTCCCGCTGAGCAGGGAGCCCGATGCGGGGCTCGATCCCAGGACCCCGGGATCATGACCTGAGCCGAAGGCAGACGCTTAACGACTGAGCCACCCAGGCGCCCGTTCAATAAATATTTTTAAAATTTGTTGCGGAAACTTCATACTGTCTTCCACAGTGGCTGCCCTCGTTCGCATTCCCACCAACAGCGCGCCAGGGTTTCCTTTGTCAGCACTTGTCATTTCTTGTCCTTTTGATGACAGCCATTCTGCCAGGTGTGACATGATAGCTCATTGTGATTGTGATTTGCATTTCCCTGATAATGAGTGATGTTGAGCCACTGTTCATGTATCTGTTGCCATTTGTATATTTTCTTGGGAAAAATGTCTACTCAGTTCCTTTGCCCATTTTTAAATCAGATTATCTGTGCTTTTTTTTTTTTTGCCTTTGAGTTCTAGGAGTTCCTTATATATTTTGGAAATTAACTCCTTATCAGATATATGGTTTGCAAATATTGCCCCATCCCATAGGTTGCCTTTTTTTTTTTAATTTTATTTATTTATTTGAGAGAGAGAATGAGAGAGAGAGCACATGAGAAGGGGGAGGGTCAGAGGGAGAAGCAGACTCCCTGCTGAGCAGGGAGCCCGATGCAGGACTCGATCCGGGGACTCCAGGATCATGACCTGAGCCGAAGGCAGTTGCCCAACCAACTGAGCCACCCAGGCACCCCCCATAGGTTGCCTTTTCACTTTGTTGATTATGGTAACTTCTTTCCTTATGTATTGTATACATTTTCGCATTTTTTCTATTCCATTCTTCCCCTCCCCATTTGAAATTGATATTCAGATCCTTCCTGAATGCTACTCTCCAATTTCTGTTCAGACTCCTGTCTCTGAATGTTCTCAGAGCTGTGGTCCTGGGTTCAGAAAAACTACTCCAGAAGGGGAGCCCTTCTGCAGCTTTGACTCTGTCCCATGTCCACTGGGGAGTTTTCCAATGAGACAAGTAAGGTTCTAGAGAAATCTGATCCTTTGGCCACCAATATAATAGAACTAGAGTGGGTGAAGAGTCATCTTTAGTTTATTGGTTCAACTCTCCCTGGCATATAGAACAGTTCAGGCAAGAGAGTGACAATCTGGGATACTAAACTTGAGAAATGTAAGATATGCGATATGAGTAGATAGAATTAAGTCTTATGCTTTGGCATCATTTATACCAGGACAATAATCTTAAAATGCGGGGAAGTTGCTGGGGCACCTGGGTGGCTCTGTCGGGTGAGAATCTGACTCTACTTCAGCTCAGGTCACGATCTCAGGGTGTGAGATGGAGCCTGGCAGGGCTCCGTGCTGGGCATGTCACCTGCTTAAGATTCTCTCTCTCCCTCTCCTTCTGTCCCTCCTGCCCTCGTGCTCTCTCTCTCTCAAATAAATAAATAAGTTTTTTTTTAAATGTGGGGAAGTTGTCCTATTTCCCAGCTCCCAATGAGCAGACATCAGTAATATTCTCCCAAATCAGTTAAATAAATCTTGTGTTGAAGGGATACTTTTATAAAAGATTAGGAATCTCTCTCATGACAACTACCCTAAAAATCATTACAGATTAAAGGACTTTAAATGGAATGGAAGATCTAAGTGTGGGTTTAGATAGGGAACTTGGGAGCGAATATAGGAAAACAACTCCCTGAAAATGGAAGGCAGTCTCAGATAACTATGAAGTAGAAAAAGTATGTAACACCAAAAAATGTAGCCTGGGGACACCAAAGACCATTTTCTTTTGGCTCAACTTTTTTGGTGAGACAAACTTTCCTGCTGGCTTTGGGTTCTACCTAAAGTGTATCTAGTTGGGGATGGGAGTGGAGGAGAAGAAGTAAACTTGGGTGATTATGACATTCAGTGTCAGTTCATCAGTTGATACAAATGTACCCCACTGGCAGGGAATGTTGAAAATGGGGGAGGCTTTGCATGTGTGGGAACAGGGAGAAATTTCTCTACCTTCCTCTAAATTTTGCTTTGAACATAGAACTACTCTAAAAAAATAAAGTCTCACAAAAGGGCGCCTGGGTGGCTCAGTCGTTAAGCGTCTGCCTTCGGCTCAGGTCATGATCCCAGGGTCCTGGGATCGAGTCCCGCATCGGGCTCCCTCCTCGGGGGGGAGGCCTGCTTCTCCCTCTCCCCCTCCCGCTGCTTGTGTTCCTGCTCTCACTATCTCTGTCTCTGTCAAATAAATAAAAAATTAAAAAAAAATCTTAAAGTCTCACAAAAGACAAACAAAAAAACCCAAACTACCACTCTTTCCCTCATTTATGTGTTCAAAAGTCTTGAGTGACTGAGGCCTTAGGCACCCCTGCACAGTGGCTCACCTCTGCAATGCTTCCTGAGTGTGAGCCACTGTGTGAGCCAGTTTACTAACATTCTGATTAGATTCCCACAGTGACTTATGAACTGAGTATTATTTTACATAAAATAGAAGTTTAGTTCTAGTTCACACAAACAGAATGCCTCTTATGTGCCAGGAATGGTGCCATTTGCTTTTCACACTGTCTTATTCAATCCTCACCACCACTTAACGAGGTCATAGAGTCTACTATTTTCCTCACTCAGTGTTGAAAATTTGAAACTCGGAGTGTATAAGTAACTCGCCCAAGTACATGCAACTAGGAAGCAGTGTCGGGATCACAAAGCCCCGGGCTGCAAGCACTAGCTACATGGTTGCTTGGAAAATGTGGGAATGGCAGCAAAATACAAAGAGAAAACTAAAACAAAGCAGCAAATGGTACAACAACAGAAAACTGGAGAAGATAGTAAGATTAAATATGGGAAAACAGTGCTAGTTATCTTTACCTATTTTTGAGCTCTGGAGGGGAGAGGAGACATGCTCTATGTGGCACCAGAGAGCAATCAGTTGGGGTGAATGGGAGTAAATTTTTGTTTAAAGAACTTTTTTTTAATGTTTTGTTTTTAAGTAATCTCTACCCAACATGGGGGTTGAACTCACAAGCCTGAGATCAAGAACCGTATGCTCCACCGACTGAGCCAACCAGGCACCCCTTAAGTACTTTTAAGTAGAGTTCCCTAACATCTCCAAAGGCAGCTTTGGTAGGAGGTGTTTTAACATGCAGAGGTTAACCCTAGTGGATAACACTCTAGTCAGGCATGGAAAGGATGTGAGGAGTCAGAACTAGGTAAGTTTTTTGAATTCCCCTGCAACTCTCAGTTTTGATTCCAGGACTCTGATAATAGAAACCTGAATGCATTTGCCAAGAAAGTTGTGAACTTCTATAGAGCAAACCTGGAGCAAATGGGAAAATGTTCCATTTGAAACAAAGAGCCACATTGCCACCTGGTGATCATAACAATTATTCTCTTTTACTCACTGGTTTTTGAGTGTTTGAAATAAAACCCACTAATATACATCAGAATTAAGATATACAAGTTTCCTTAACTTGTTGGCATTTTTTCTCCAATGCCTTTATTTTTATTTATATAAGTAACAATTTTTTTGTATCTACATTCCCATAAAATTATCTAGTAATTTCTTTGCAATAATTTCCTAAGAAAGGAGATGTTGTGTCAAAGAGTATTGTTTAGTTTTAAAGTTTTTGATATGCATTTCCCAGTTGTCTTACCCAGAAACATTGTGCCCACGTGCCATTCCACCGGCATTTTATAAGGGCATCTTATTCTCTGCACCCTCACCAATTCTGCAGAAAATCTTTAAGCTATTTCTTTGCCTAGTTGAGTTTATTTGTATGTGGGTAGATATCCTCTTATGTAAGTTTGTAGTTTTTGAATACTAGTTATGTTGAATATTCAAAAATGCATTTTGTAAATTTTGTTTTTCTTTTCTGTTTGTCTTTTAGCCTGCCCATCTTTACTTGTTGATTTGTATGCGCTCTTTATAAAATACAAAAGTAATACTTTATTTTAAACACATTGAACATCCTTATATGCCGGGCATAGTGCTAGTAAAGCATGTACGTGAAAAGAGTTCAGATTCTGTAGGGGAGTTTTCTTCTCCTCTACCTCTCCTCAATATGCAATCACTAAAAACTATTAACTACCTGTGTGTTAGGCACTGTACTCAGTGGTGGTGAGGCATTCGTGACTCATCACTTGACCATACCCTCTTACATACTACAGGAAAGAACTATGCTGCCTTTATCAAACTGTGAAACTTTATAGTGGTTCCAGGGATCTAAGGGATAAGATTTGTACTGGAAGATCGGGACTTCAAGTCAGACTCTCAAATAAAAAATACTATTTGGATCTATTACATGCCAGTTATTGACCACAGTGAGAGATTTACCGAGGTGTATGAAAAATCACCCATCTCATTATGGGCTGCCATCCTCGTGCACGTTGGCACATCAAGCATAGAAAGCAATAATGGTAGCTCTCACATATGGTACAACTGTGAAGCAAATGCTGTGCTTGTCCCTTCTAATGTGTTATGTCTAAGTTCTACTGCAACTCTGAGTTGTGATTTTTGTTCCCATTTAAGTAATACAAGGCTGGAGTAGTTCTGGTAAACTAAGATGGTTTTTGCTGGTAATGGAGGGATTGAACCTGGACACAGTAGGGAGGTTTGGTGAGCGTAATAGAAAGAAAATTAAACCAGATATAAATTCTGGTTCCAAAGAAGAGTCGGCTTGTGATTCTCTCTCCGATGCAAGATGGGCGGGGGGGGGGGGGGGGGGGAGGAGTACAGAATGAGAGCTTCAGAAAATTTCACTTCAAAAGCCATCAGAGGTGGGACGCCTAGTGGCTCAGTTGGTTAAGCATCTGCCTTTGGCTCAGGTCATGATCCCCGGGTCCTGGGATGAGCCCCGCATCAGGCTCCTTGCTCAGCGGGGAGCCTGCTTCTCCCTCTGCCTGTGGCTCCCCCTGCTTGTGTTCTCTCTCTCTCTCTCTCTGACAAATAAATAAATAAAACCTTTAACAAAAAAAGTCATCAGAGGTGATTTTATATCCATGAAAGACAATCTCTTTGAGAAATTTTTCAATTTTTTTCTGCCCAAATTCAGAGTATTTTTAAATTGAATTTATGATTAAATAGGACACAATAAGCTAATGTTTGCCTCTTTTCATGTTCAAAATACTACTGATATGAAATAAGAAATTTAAAATAGGAATAAATCTTTAGAAGGGAAAGAGAACAGAAAAAGTATCCCATAGAGATTACAAATTTCATATGAAGATACTATGAACTACTTTATGACAATATATTTGACAACTTGGATGAAATTTACTAATACCTAGAAAACACAATTTGCCAAAACTGCTCCATGAAGAAACAGAAAATCTGAACAGATCTATTTATTAAATAATTGAGGGGCGCTGGGATGGCTCAGTCAGTTAAGTGTCAGTCTTTGGCTCAGGTCGTGATCCCAGGGTCCTGAGATGGAGCCCCGCATTGAGCCCTGCATCAGCCTCCCTGCTCATCAGGGAGTCTGCTTCTTCCTCTCCCTCTGCCCCTCCTCCTGCTCATACTCTCTCTCTTGCTCTCGCTCTCTCTCAAATAAATAAGTAAAATAAAATCTTTTAAAAAATAAAGTAATTGAATAGAATAAAAACCATCCCATAAAGAAAGCTATAGATCCAGATGACTTTCATGAGGAATTCTAAACATTTAAGGAAGAAATAAAAATTCCTACAAATTCTTCCAGAGAGCAGAAAAAGATGGTATACTCCCCGCCTCATTTTATAAAGACTGCATAACTTTGATGCCCAAACCTGGTAAGGACATTATAAGAAATGAAAATTATATTATACCATGTTAGCAAATAGAGTCCCTTACTTTCTTTCTATCTATCTATCTATCTATCTATCATCTATCTATCTATCTATCTATATCTATCTATCTTTACATCTAACCATCCATCTTTCTATCTATCCATCTTATCTCATCTTGCCTATTCTATCTAATGGTATATCACAACTGTATTAACTTTGTTTTCAGAATGCAATGTTGATTAACTTTTGAAAACAAATTATTGAAAACCACCACACTGTAAGACACAAAGGAGAAAAAGCATATGATAATCTCAATATGTACAGAAAGTACATTTGAGAAGAACTCTGAGTGCACGTATTTATTTGGAAGACGAGCCCAGAAAACACAAGTGAGAAAAGCGGGCCAGTGAGACAAGGCTGGAAGGAAAGCCAAGAGGAGTGCACTAGTGAGCGGGTTGCTCTGCGAAATTGGACAAGCTCACCAGGACTCTAAACAATCGGGAGAAAAATGCCTCAGAATCACACTAGCAGAGGACAGGGGGTGCTAGGCCATTTATCTACTGACTGTCCTTCCCTGCACTTCAGGGATGCTCCTCCCAGCAGCTGAGCAAGCTCCCAGGGTGCTTGAGAAAGCTCTCAGGCAGAAGAAAGAGATCCAGGCTCTTGAGGTGGAAAAGCTTCCAGGGAAAATATCTATTGTGGTTATTGCTAAACTCATGAGGGCCAAGTGGATATAGGGCAGGGCATCAAAAACCCACACTACAGAATCCAAGAAGATAATGTAAGAGACAAGAAAAAGTCATGCACAAAAATTTCCTTGTCAAACACATACAAATGTCAAGCGAAATTATTGGAAAACATTGATTTGAAAGGTGGCAGGAAGTAGCAGATGCAGCTCCTACTTTTTTGGTCAGATATGGAAATATATTAGCTTTAGAAATCATTTTTATTGTTAATAAAACAGTGGTTAAGATGGACACAAAGCATATTGTATAAACAGTACTACTATTTTTTGCCTGTGATTTTTAAAAACTAATTCTCACAACAGCCCAAATTGCTATGATTGCTATTATCTTCCCATTTTACAGTTAAGAAAATGGAATTTATAAAGGTTCAGAAACATGCCTAGGTTACACCTAGTAAGTAGTGGAACTAGGAAATGCTCACACACAGCCTGACTCCAGAACCAGTGCTTTTATCCACAAAGCTATACTATGGTTTAATGTTAAAAAATTAAAACCACACGGGCGCCTGGGTGGCTCAGTTGGTTAAGCGACTGCCTTCGGCTCAGGTCATGATCCTGGAGTCCCAGGATCGAGTCCCGCATTGGGCTCCCTGCTCGGCAGGGAGTCTGCTTCTCCCTCTCCCGCTCCCCCCCTCTTGTGCTCTTTCTCTCTCATTCTCTCTCTCAAATAAATAAAATCTTAAAAAAAAAAAATTAAAACCACACAACAGCTAAGTGAAATAGAAAACAAATATTAAGATAATAGAACTAAACCAAAATACACCATTGATTCCACTGAGTGTAAACAGATATTCTAATTAGAAGTCAAGAGTGTTAGGGGTGCCTGGGTGGCTCAGTTGGTTAAGCGTCTGACTTTTCATTTTGGCTCAGGTCATGATCTGATGGGTCTGATCTCAGGGTCGTGAGATCAAGTCCCACATCAGGCTCCACACTGGATGTGATGCCTCCTTAAGATTTTTGCTCTCTCTCTCCCCCTCTGCCCCTCCCTCCCGTTCAGGCTTTCTCTCTCTTTCTCTCTAAAAAAAGAAAAAGAAAAAGAAATCAAGAGTGTTAGACTAGATAAAATACTGAACTACACGCATGTAGTTTAAATTTGACACCAAAAGCAAAGGCAACACAAGCAAAAATAAACAAGCTGGACTACATCACCCAAAAAGCTTCTGCACAGCAAAGGAGACCACCAGCAAAACGAAAAAGCCATCTACTGACTGGGAGAAAATACTTGCATGTCATATATCTGATAAAGAATTAATATCCTATTCACTCTTTGTCCTTCTCTCAGGAAACTTTTATCCATGGTTTCTAGTGTGACCTTACAGAAAATTCTGTGTATGCACTGGTTCACCTAATTTACATCATAGGAAGCAGCAGAGTGCAGGGGGAACATAGATTCTGGAATGAAATTGCCTAACTTGGAATCCTGACACTGCTATTAATTGTGTGACCTTTGGTAAGTACTAATCCCCTCTGGGCCTCTGTTCCTGTGGTAGACAGGCTCTAAAATGGCCCCCTATGATCACTACCTCCTGCTCTTCACAGATTATATAATCCCATCCTTTTTATGTAACTTGCTTCTAACCAATAGAAGCAATGATGAGGGGATTATCACTTCCATGACTTTTATCTTGCTGGAAAACTCTCTCTCGCTCGCTCCCTCTGGCTTTGATGAAGAGAGTTGACATGTTGGAGAAGCTCATGTGGCCAGTAACTGAGGGTGGCAGCCAGCCAATAGCCAGCAAGGGACAGAGGCCCACAGTCCAACAGCCCTGAAGGAACTAAATCCAACAACCACGTATATGAGCTTGGAAGCAGATCCTTCCCCAGTCAAATCTTCAGATGAGTCCTTGAACTGGATAACATCTTGACTGTAGCCCTGTGAGAGACTGTGAGCCATGCCCAGATTCCTGATCCCCTAAACTGGGAAGTAATAAATGGGATAGCTGGGAAGTTTTGGTAATTTGCTATGTAGCAATAGATTACTAACACATTTCCCTCTTTTGTAAAAAGGAGGCAGCAGTAGTCACCTGCCTCATAAACTTGTTATAAAGATTAAAGGGTATTTTAGAGGATTTTAAAGGATATAGAACAGTGATTAGAACATAGCAAGCATTATGTGCTTGTTAAATAATTTATATTGACACCAAAAAGAGAAAATAAAAATGTGATTTTTTTTTTCTCCATCCAATTCCATGGATTTTCTGAATTCTACCCACAAACTCCCAAGGGCTCCATGGTCCCCCAGGGTAAAAATTCTTATGTCTAGAACAAATGGAGGACATTAGGTGAATGCTTCCTTTCTTGTTCTCTCCAAATTGTTTCTGCCCACCCCATCCTTTCCTCCTCTATCAGAGAAGAAAAGTCCTCTTTAGACCTCACTTTCTCTCTGTTCTAGTTCCCAGGCCATCCCACTTCCCTGGGGACTTTGTGCATTTGAGCATTCCCTCATTTCTGTTATATAGCTGTGTTCCAAGATATAGAGCCATCAAAAGCTTTGCACAAAACAGATACCCAACAGTTTGTGTGTGAGCATCATGGAGACACAAGCACTAAAGGTGAGCTGAGGGGCGATGGCGGGGGCATCACCACCAGAAACAACCAGCATTACTGAACAATAGTGAGGTGGCCTCATCCGGGGAAGAAAGGAAAACAAGGTGGTCTAGAACCCTGGGAGGTAAACCCTGCAACAAGATAACCTATTTTCACTGGTGGATGCCTGCACCTACCTTTGCACTGGCCCACGCTGACTCTGAGGTGACAGTGGTAAATAGAAAGGGCAGAGAGTGAATATGGAAAACATTCCTTGTGCAACCATAATTTCAGAGTCAGCCAGGACACCAGCAAATCAAACACTTTAAACTTTGAAGGAGAGAGGGGAAATACGAAAATGACTGTGAGTAATTACCTAAATGTAAGCCATTTGAATAAAAGTGGTTGGCATCTGGATGATACTGCGTGACGTCAGCCTGGGGTCACTATGACTTTGGCATTGCCCAAATGGAGGCCATTTATTCAGCCTTTGTATAATCATAACTTTTTTGCTGTACTTGGTGTGGCTGATCACTTCCTCCATCTAGAAACTCCTTCTAGGCTCCATGACAATGTGCACTCCCAGTTTCCCTCACACTTCCTTGACTCTTCCTTCTCTGTCTCCTTCCTGGGTTCCATTTCTTCTCCCATCTCTGGTGAACTCATCCATCTGTGGTTTCACCTCTCTCTGTGCTGAGGACTTTCCAATTTCTACCACCAACCCAGCTTCTCCTTAGAGCTTCAGAATCATCTGCACAGTTGACCACCTCCATGCAATGCCTCTTAGCTGCCACCAACTCAACATGTCCTCTCCTGAACTTGGCCATTGCCCCACAAGCCTACTCTTCCACATTGTTTGTCTTGGTTGGTAGTAATACCATCTTCCAAGAGCCCAAGCTCTATGATCCATATTTTCATTACCCCATCTCATCCATACCATGTCTTGTTGATTTAATCCCTTCATGATTCCTGAATCTAGCATCTCAAATCAGGTCACCATCTCTTGTCCAGACTGTTGGAAAAGCCTCCTAACTGGTCAGATTCCTCAGATGTCCATCTTCAAGTCATCTTCCAAGAAGCTTTTGGAACCCTTTTCCTAAAACCTAAATGTCATTTGTCACAGCCTTGCTTTAAAATTTTTTCATGGTACCCTCTTGCCTTTAAAAGCCCTCTGTGGCTTGACACCTGCTAACTCCATCCTCAGCACATCCTCCAGCCTATGAACGATGGTAACTTCTAGGAACAGTGCACAACTTTAGCTTTTCCCTCTGATTATACTTTATGTTTTAGATCCTGATGGATTCTTAGCTAAACATTTATAATACACATCTCCAACATACCACAATTATTATTATATTATACTCATGGCAGTTTAAAAACCATACAAAAATACTCTTCCATTTACCCATCCTTGCCTTGGTGCCTATCTTCTCACCCATTTTACTTCTACATATGTCATAAAACCCACAAACATAATCTTATTTTCACTTTAAGCAGTCAATCATCTTCTGAAGATACTTAAATATTAAGGATAAAAGTCTTACATTTGTCTCTATATTTATCATTTTTCAGATTTCCACCTGCTATAGCTTCCTTGTAATTACAGGACTTCCTTGAACATTTATAGTGCAGCTCTGTTGGTAATGAATTCCTTCACCTTTTGTAGGTGAAAGTAGTAAGTGATGAATAAGGTGAATAAGTACTTTACTTTTGCTTCTAAAATTTATTTCTGATGGGTAAATTGTAGATTGACAGTTAAAAAAATTCTTTTTAATGCTTTAAAAAAAGTTACTCTCTTCTACTGCATTTGTCTCTCTGACAAGTCTGCTGTAATTCTTATTAATGTATCTTTTTTCTTTCTGTTTTTTATATTTTCCCTTTTATCACTGGGTTTAAGCAATTTGATTATGGTGTGACTTTGTATAGTTTTATGATTCTTTTTTTTTTTTAAAGATTTTATTTATTATTTATTTGAGACAGAGAGAATGAGAGACAGAGAGCATGAGAGGGAGGAGAGTCAGAGGGAGAAGCAGACTCCCTGCCGAGCAGGGAGCCCGATGCGGGACTCGATCCAGGGACTCCAGGATCATGACCTGAGCCGAAGGCAGTCGCTTAACCAACTGAGCCACCCAGGCGCCCCTAGTTTTATGATTCTTATGCCTTGGGTTCACTGAGCTTCTTAGATCTGTTGAGTTTGTACTATTCATCAAATTTGGGAAATTTTAAGCCAGAATTTTTTCACAAAAAAATTTTAGCACTATCTCGATACAATGCACAGTAGTTAATCTACAAGAAAGTCAAAGGTGGATGGGTAATGCTCATGAGTACAATGTAATTAATTTGCACACTTAAGTTGTATCACTCAGACTGATGCAACAATGGGTGATTTATTACTATGAACTGTAAATTATGATTACTAAGGTCAGGGCTCAGGACAGTGACAGCGACTCAAGTGGCAGTGACTAAAGAAGGCAGATAATCTATGCTGTATTCATTTGATATTAAAATGAGTGTTCTTTCAGTTCTATTTTTGAGGGCTGCTGTTTTGGCTTTAGAGTTTTCCTCCAACCTTCTGCACCCATTACAGAAAACTGGGAGTTTCTGTATCATGAAAAGGGGTTCCCTGGGACACATAACTTTCACCACTAAACTGGTCTAGTCCCAAACAAATCCAAATGATTTATTACCCTGGGTCAACATGGTAGAAACTCATTGTACCAAAATGTCTGTAATTTTCCTTTAGTTTAAAAAAAAAAAAAAGCATATTACACAGATTGATGAAGAATAAGAAGACAAATTCCTGATCTTCAAACTAAGGTCAACTGTGATGAAAGCAGTTTTAATAAAGACCATGGAACTTCAGAAGACACAGAGAAGGAAGGGATGGAAAAAAATTTGGCACACAAGTATGAAAAATTACTATATGTCTGCCACTATAATTAGGAAAGAAAATGGACCATACGCTGTGAATTCTAGGAAGTGGTCTCAGTGAATTCCATAGAGAAATTATTTTGGCCATGTCTTAAAAGTTATGAGATTGTGAATACAGGTCAAAATGGTGACACTGTTCATGAGGAACAGATGGTTAGGTCATAAATTATATGTGATGTGTATCCAACTGAGTATGAAGTTGGCTTTTTCATATTGACCCCAGGCTGTGATACCAGAGATGGCTATAGAGGAGAGGGAGGTGAGAAGAGGAAAGACAAAGAGGGCAGGAGGGAAGGCTGGTTGCTTAATTGTTTAAAAACTAACTTTTATATGCCCTGGGAGAGCAAAAACTTCATTTGACTTGCTTTATTGCAATATTTGCTTTATTGCAGTGGTCTGGAACTGAACCTGCAAGATCTCTGAGGTATGCTTGTATTGTACTTTTGGCTTGTTGAACTCCACTTTTTATTTTCTATAGTATTTAAAAGAAAAGGCATAAAAATAATAAATTTATATGAACAGGTTCACAATATATAAAGTTTAATTTATAGTTATAAAGAAGTAGAGTTTTTGGATATGACTGAAAGTAAATTGGTATCAAGGCAAAATAGATTGTTATAACTTTAAGATGTTTTATGTAATCCCCATGGTAACCACAAAAAAGTATCTATAAAATATACACCAAAGGAAGTGAGAAGGGAATAAAAACACATAAATACAAAAAATTAACTAAATACACAGAAAAGTAGTCATGAAGTGAGGTACAAAAACTACAAGACATAGAAAATGACAAGATGGCAGAAGAAAGTCCTATCTTACCAGCAATTACTTTAAATGTAAATGGATTAAAATCCACAATCAAAAGGTAGAGATTGACAAAAATGAATTAAAAAATGATCCAACTATATGCTGTCTACGGGACTCACTTTAGACCTAAGGACACCATAATGTGTAAGTAAAAGGATGGGAAAAAGATATCCATGCAAATAACTAAAAGAGAGCAGGGTGGCTATACTAATATCAGATAAAATAGACTTTAAGTCAGAAACTATTATAAGAGACAAAGAAGGACATTCTATATTGATAAAAGGATCAATTCACCAAGAAGATATAACAATTATACACATATATATACCAAACATGTCTCCAAACTGGATGAAGCAAACACTGTTAGAATTGGAGACAGAAATAGACAGATCTACAACAATAGTAGGACACTTCAATACCCCACTTTCAATAATGTATGAAACAACCAGACAGGATATCAATAAGGAAATAGAGGACTTGAACATCACCAAAGGACCAAATACACCTAACAGACACATACAGAACATTCCTCCCAACAACAACAGAAAATATTTTTCTTAAGTGCACATGGAACATTTTTCAGGATAGGCAATATATTAGACAACAAAACAATCGTTAATAAATTTTAAAAGACTAAAATCACACAAAGTATCTTTCCAATCACAATGGAATGAAAATAAAAATAGCAGAAGAGAAACCAAAAAATTCACAAGTATGTGGAAATTAAACACCACACTTTTAAACAACTAACAGGTCAAATAAATTGCAAGGGATATTAGAAAATATTTTGAGACAAATGAAAACAAAACACATGCTAAAATTTATAGAATACAATAAAAGCCATACTAAAGAAACAATTTATAGCTGTAAACCCTTATGTTAAAAAAGAAAGATTTCAATTTAACAACCTAAATGTACACCTTAAAGAACTAGAAAAAGAAGAACAATGTAAACTCAAAGCTAGCAGAAAGAAGAAAATAATAAAGATCGGAGAATGATGTAGTACGTTTGGTAAGGCTGCCTAACAAGTACAGGACAGGAACTCAGTATCATTTTCCTTTCTGTTAGAAACTCAACAATATGCGTTCCATTTTAAAAACACTTCTCCAGGCAATGAGATATAATTATAGACACTAACCTGAAACAGAAATATTTGTCCCCTTTTTCCGGTTGAGCCTGGAGTTGAGGATGGAACAGAGAGCACAGTCTTTTGAGTTCAGTTACCAGGATGAAAGATTCATTGGAGAATGAGCTTTTCCCATTTGTGCTGTCACCTTTAGAGTGTGGCTTTAAGCTTTCCAGCTTGCCTCAGGCTCTGGGTACCACCCTGCAGCTTTACACACCAGATGGACCACTTTGGCATCACTGTTCTCGATGAGAACATGTGAGGAATTTTCTATTCCTATAAAATGAGAGGGGACAAGCAGTTCAACTAAGAAATCAAGTGTTTTGATTCTCATTGAGTGTTTTGAATATGATGAACCAAACAGAAGGACTGTGATCTCCTGTACAACCTAGGGAGAAAACAATGATTTTATGAATAACTTTATCAAAATTAATGATTGCCCCCCAAGGAATCAAATGTAGCAGAAAAAGACAAGAACCAGAAAATTTGAAGACCTAAAATAATTGAAAATTTTGGAGAAAATAAGATAATAATGAGAAGCTGAGCATAAGAATTAAAAAAAATGGATGGGTACACATTGGGTCCGTTAAAACAGAATTAACAACTACAGAAAAAAAAAAAAAGAATTTATGGCAGTTTCAGAAGCACACTAAAAGCTGGTTGAATGGCACAATTCTGATGAGAAGTTCTTACACTCTACCCACAGAGGTCAAATTGTCAAAGCAGAGCCCTAGAAAGAATGCACTTTACTTAATAGTGGGTCATCCTTGTGCAGGGGCCATGCTAATCTTCTCTGTGTTATTCCAATTTTAGCATATGTGCTGCCAAAGCAAGCACTGTACTTAACAGCAAATTTTACTAATAATCAGTGAAGGATACAAGCAAAACGCAAGCACAAAGATAGCAACATCTATCTCTGGAAGGGTCCGAACTATCATCTGTACCTCCAAAACAATAGATTTTTCCACTGGGATATATTCTGTTTTTGGGCAAAGAGATGAGTGTTCACTGTGTGTGTTGTACATGTGTTGTACAGCTTGTCCTAGGAAGCTATTTAAGTTCAGAGCCTCTTCGTTTTTACATTCCATCAGTTACACAGGGAACTTACCTGACTAACTTCTGTCCTCTAAATTGTACCCCTAATCCATGAATTCCAGATTAGTTTATAGTAAGCAATGCAAAAATTCCACTAAAAACATTCTCAGATGAGAACTTCTTTGGTTATCTTCCTACTTGTAAATTCCATCAGAGTGTTTACATGGAAGAGGGAGTTACAGAGCCGTTGTTAATTCTTTTCTTTTTGCAGGGACCTGCATCAGTAGCAGTGCAGATCATGGCAGGGAGTACTGAGAGTGAATTAGCATATGCCAGATCATCCCGCACTCCCCAGACACCTTACTGTACATTGTGAAATGTGGCTTCTCTTAAGGCACTGGTGGAAGACAATGACACATTTCTGAGCATGCATGAAAGGGACACTGGGCTCCAATGAGAATGCTTCTGACCCTCACCTCTCTTAGCCATCCTCTGGGCTCATAATTCTTCATAGTCTAGAACTTCTTTTTATGTATTTTCCAGCTTTCTGTCTCTGTGCACAGTGAGGATCCATGGGGCATGCAATATAAAGCAGGGAGCAAGGCTAAAGGCAGCAGGCATGACAGATGGAATGAATATACTTAGAGTAAATTAGAAATAGAAATGGTACATTGATCAGTTTGCATCTGATGAAGTTCAAGCATGTTTCAATATATGCAGTACATCAGACTTCAGTAAGGCAGAACAGCGTGAACAATGGAGGTGAATTAGAAGAAGGATTCAGAAATACACAGATGTTCCAATGGCTCTTGAGATTCAAATTTCCAAACTTGGATTTTGTATATTATCTTCTCAAAAGAACAAAACAATAAGCTCAATCATATCCATAAATTTTATATGTTATAAAGTTGGTGATTAGTATTAGCCTAAAAAAGATGAAATATTCAATAATTAGACTTGAAACTTGAGACTACTTGATAGCCCTATGGGGGAAAATAAA
Organism: Mirounga leonina; assembly: GCF_011800145.1. Classification (NCBI taxonomy): domain Eukaryota; kingdom Metazoa; phylum Chordata; class Mammalia; order Carnivora; family Phocidae; genus Mirounga; species Mirounga leonina. The sequence continues at coordinate 6,434,599 of NW_023270921.1, forward strand.
TTTTCACTTCTATTACATACTTTACTGTAGAATAACTTCAAATAGATCAAAGATTTAAGTGTTAAGATTAAATCAAAATGTACTAAAGAACATAAGAGTTATTTGGGGTGCCTGGGTGGCTCGGTCATTAAGCATCTGCCTTCGGCTCAGGTCATGATCCCAGGGTCCTGGGGTCGGGCCCCGCGTTGGGCTCCCTGCTCCTCGGGAGGCCTGCTTCTCCCTCTCCCACTCTCCCTGCTTGTGTTCCCTCTCTTGCTGTGTCTCTCTCTGTCAAATAAATAAATAAAACCTTAAAAAAAAAAAAAAGAAGATAAGAGTTATTTAAAAATCTTTGTGTGAGAAAGGCATTTAAAAGTCTAATGAAAAATGTACCCCCAATAAAATATAATCAATTATCAAAAATGTATAATTAGCAATGCTAATTATAGTTATGGGTTAGTAAAAATAACCCATAAAACAATAAAAATTGCAACTTATATCAATATTTCTCTACCATTAAGGAGCTCTTACATATTGATAAAAAGATAAACATATATGGAACTATTATTTTCCCTCTGTTTCACCAACAGTTACCCAGACTCTATGAATAGCAATTCCATCACTCCAGTTAGATTGGGCCAAAACCATCAAGTAATTATGAGCCTTCTTTTTCTCTTCGTTCATTTCAGGAAATCCTGTTTACTCAACACTCAAAATCTGAACAGCATATGTGCCTACTATTCTCAGTGTCTGTGTGGTGTTCTAGCGGAGCCTGGGAAAGTTGGGAGTCAAAACTCTTGGTACTTGTTGAATCCAGTATAACTGGAAAGAGTATCAACTTGATATTTCCAGAAAACATCTCCACATTACCATATGTCAAGCTTCTTTTCCAGTAGCTAGAGCTTAGAAAACATTATTTTTTAAGATTTATCTTTTCTGGGGCGCCTGGGTGGCTCAGTTGGTTAAGCAACTGCCTTCGGCTCAGGTCATGATCCTGGAGTTCCCGGATCGAGTCCCGCATGGGGCTCCCTGCTCTGCAGGGAGTCTGCTCCTCCCTCTGACCCTCCCCCCTCTCATGTGCTCTCTGTCTCTCATTCTGTCTCAAATAAATAAATAAAATCTTTAAAAAAAAAAAAGATTTATCTTTTCTTTTTTTAGAGAGAGATTGCATGTTTGAGCATGAGCGTGGTGGGGGAGGGGTAGAGGGGGAGGGAGAGACAGTCCTAAGCAGCCTCCTCACTGAGCTCAGAGCCTGAGGTGGGGTGCAGAGCCTAAGCCGGTTCCATCTCAAGACCCTGAGATCACGACCTGAGCCAAAACCAAGAGTCAGAGGCTCAACCCACTGGGCCACCCAGGTGCCCCCATTTTTGGGTTTTGAATCCATGTTTACACAGCTCCAAATATTCAGCTAGACTAGAGTAAACCTAGTAATTATAATGAACACGAAACTTTGGGGACTATGTCTAAATGATAATCTCAACTTCAAAATAACTAGAAAACAAAAATTACTCCATATTATGATTAATTTGGTTCTTCTTTATAAACTAGATATTTTATCATGGAGCCCATGATACTTGGCTTAATTTTCCATAGGAATCTAACATATGCATCAAATATCTTGTGATATTGTTCAGATTTTGAATTTAAAATCTGAGGGGATTCAGCATTAGAAAAAACTATTTGGGATAAAGAGAATAATTCAATTAGAACGAATCATCTGTATATACTACACATAATTACAGTGAGTTTGTAAGCATTTTAGATAAATGAATTTTAAATTTCTATCCTATGTAAATATTTTAAAAATAATAAGAAGCAACACATATCCAGAAAATTAACTCAAATGTAGAAGAAAGAGTTGTCAAATTGGTAACTTATACTGTTACTTAAATTTTTCCTGCCAGTCTTTAACCTTAAGCCACAGGGTTTAAGTGAAGATTTTGAGAGCTTTGATGTTTCTTTCTTTTTCAAAGCATTCAGCCCACGGTCTTAATTATGGCAATGGCAACTTAAGAACGTATCTGGACTTTTCTCTACAGACTCTGTCTCTTGAATCAGATGCCAAAAAAATATTGCTGCCAATGTCACAGAGCCACCATGCTCAGGCCAGAAACAGCAGGTCTAATTCATGGACCTTTCTGGTCCATAAGGGGTGTAGGTACCATGAACACAAAGAAGTCATCATACGTATGAAGTAACCTGTCATTATTACTGGGTGATTTAGTCCTTACCCAATTGCTACTAGCTTATCATAGAATTTACCTCCTTTCTCCCAATCTCAGCTGATGCTGACTCTTACATTGTCATCTTTAAGCTCACAGGCCTACCCTTCCTCCAACAACCACATTTTCGGCTAAAAGGCAATCCTAGGTCATATGTTCTCTATCCCTACAAAATGTATATTAAATAACATCCTATTTACTCAATAGTCAAAATCTAAACAGCATATGTGCCTACTATTAAGCTAAAGAGATGCAGTTACTTAAACCTTTATTTTCCCATGCACAGAATCAAGAAATTTTTTATTCAATTATTCAGCAAATATTTACTGGATACCTACTCTCTGACAGACATTGTTCTAAGCTTTTGGGACATTTCCAGATAGCAATGAGCCCAGAGTATCTGGAGCTGTGGGATCAAAACTAGGGTGGTGGTTGGTACTCCTGTTACTTTTCCTTCAAATAATACAGATCACTATTTGTGATCTTTCATGTACAGGTGACATATAACTGCACTGCACTTTGAGCATCATGTTAAATATCAAAATTTTCTTAAAGGTACACAATTTTATAAAATGCATCAACATATAAACTAACTGAAAGAATATCAAAGCAAATTGTATGTGCCCTACAAATGAAAAAATTCTAATCATAAAACCAAAAAATTATTGAGTAAATAGGAGTGTGTGTAACATATTGTTTTATGTTAGGGCCCACTGCAAAATGAATATGGGGACCCTTGTTCAAAAATTTAAAAGAAAGGACTACTAAGGATACTAAAATATAAAGATTTTACCTTAAAAATATTTTGTTACTTATAAAATATAATAGAGGTAATAATGATATATAAGAATGTAAATTTTTAAATTGTAAAAAAATATTTTGGTGTCATAATTTATATAAAATAATGGATAAAATACTATATGATTTTGATGTCTTGATTGAGCAGATACTTTCGGCTTGTCTTTATGCAAATTTATTATGTCTTCAAAATTTATACTTTTAGTAACTTTATTATCAAATTGATATAATTGAAAGCAAAGTGAGTAGCTCTTGGCAAATCCAAGATTGCAACTGATTTTTTATAATTTTTAATTTTGAGAAGACTTTCCATTGATGCAACCATTACTGGAGTTGTTAAGAGTATTTTATAGACTGTGACAACACTGGGACATATTTCTGATAAATTATCTTGAAGTATAAATTATCGTACCTTTACAGTTGATGAGTTTCACAACACTTTTTCTAAAAAGATATAGCTCTTGGGGCGCCTGGGTGGCTCAGTCGTTAAGCGTCTGCCTTCGGCTCAGGTCATGATCCCAGGGTCCTGGGACCGAGCCCCGCATTGGGCTCCCTGCTCCGCGGGAAGCCTGCTTCTCCCTCTCCCACTCTGCCTGCTTGTGTTCCCTCTCTCGCTGTGTCTCTCTGTCAAATAAAATCTTTAAAAAAAAAAAAAAAAAAAGATTTAGCTCTTCATACAGCTGAGTTTCCTGTCTGAATTTAACTTTAAAGGTTATGCAATGGCAATTTAATGTTTCCTATAACATTTTCTGTAATTTGTGGAGGTCATGCAAGAAACCAAAGTGCCTTCATGAAATAGCACAAAACACCTGTTTACACATTGTCTCTCTGTATATTCAATTAAAAAGAAAAATTAATTTTCAAATTGTCTTAATTGGTTTATGCAAAGCTTCATGTAAAAACACAGTGGAGTTTCTTTTTTTTTCTGTTGAATTGGGTGATCTTTAAATGTAATTTGTATTTCTAGCTTGTGGGTACTTGCATTGACCCAGCAATTTTCAAATTTTCAGAGACTCTGAACTCTTTGAAGAATTCTAATAACTTCTTGATATGTTTTATTACAATGTCCATGGATATGCTGTTATTTTGTAATAATTTACTGACAAAGTTTACTGCCTGGGCATCTACAGTACCTGTTCTGGTGCTCAGGCCAGAGAGTTCATTACAGTCACTAGAGGGGTGGGGTCCGGGAATGGTCAGGAATCCAGCCAGGTCCCTGTGCTTGCTGTTCCACGTGGAGCCCCTCTTCTTTCTTGGGGCTGTACCTGTTGCTGTCACCACTATTGCTTCTGTGGCTCCCACCTTAGTGATCCCTGTGCACATACAGACACAGCGATGAGGCCAATTGCTCGGGGCCTGTACCACCTGCCTTGCTTACTGGCATCAGAATATTCTACTTTAAAATTGAATTAAAACAGCCCTTGGGAAGTTATTTGAGATGGGGAAGTTCACCTGCTGCTTGGCTTTTTTTTTTTTTTTTTTTTTAGTCTGGTTGACACTCAATGTTACATTAGTCCCAGGTATACAGTATAGCTATTCAACAATTCTATACATTATGCCATGCTCACCACAAGTATAGCTCCCATCTGTCCCCATACATCACCATTATAGTACCACTGACTACTATTCCCTATGCTGTACCTTTCATTCCCATGACTATAGTGATCTTATCTTGAATAAGGATGATATTAATGAAGAATGTCCATAAAGATGGATGAGACAATCTGAAATTATGAGAACAGGAGAAAAAACATTGTCTTTTTTGGTAATGATTAAAATTCAAAGAACCTTTGATGCAAACTAATAAAAGGGGGACTATGAATTTGAAAACATAAGTCAAAATTGTACACAGGAAAAAAATGGAAATATCTGCATAAAGATATTATAACCCCACCAACGATTACTTCCAAATAATTCTGTTGCTTTTAACTGTAATCATTAATATGAATGATCAATAATCACATTCTTTTATCGTTTTCTAAGAGGTAAGCATCTTAGGGGTAACTTTGAACTGTTCTTTAGAAATATGAAATAGTTGAGCCTTTTTTTTTAAAAAGATTTTATTTATTTATTTATTTGACAGTGAGAGACACAGCGAGAGAGGGAACACAAGCAGGCAGAGTGGGAGAGGGAGAAGCAGGCTTCCCGCTGAGCAGGGAGCCCGATGTGGGACTTGGTCCCAGGACCCTGGGATCACGACCTGAGCCAAAGGCAGACGCTTAACCGACTGAGCCACCAGGTGCCCCTAGTTGAGCCTTTCTATTATCCTTTCTCACTGGAATAATTTCCATTACTGGTGATACATTTAAAATTTTTGCTTTTGCTATTTTTATAATATGATTTTTGTTGTTTCTTATTTCTTCCACTGACATTAACACACAGTGAAGTGCAAAAATCTTAAGTGTACTCAGTTGAGTCACTAATATTTCACTTTGGAGTAATACATTTTTACAAAATAGAACTACGATCAGAATATAAAATTGTTCTTCTCTCGTGTAATAGTCCTTCTCTAAACAACCATAAACTAATGAATAATAAATGTTCCTCACTAATAGTTTTCTTCATTTCCTTCCTGGAGGATTATTTCTTCCGGGCTCTGGTCTTCTGTGTGAAGTTCCCAGGTGACAGAGGCATGGAAAGCAGCAGGTACTCTTAGCCCCTGTTCTCCGCCTGGCCTGTGGCCCAGCTCCGTATTCTCTGCTAAGGGGCCCTGTCTGCTTTCCTGCAGGAGTCCATACACTGCGCTCAAACAGGCTCGAACTGGGACATGCAAATTCATCAACAATTGGAACTTCCAAGTTCCCATCTCAAGGGAGATTTGAATCAGGAATCAGAAAATTCAGAAGGCTCTTCTCCCACAGGCCCCTAGAGTATTTCTAGCACTAGACGGTAAGTCCATCCTCCTCCGGTAAGAGGAGCCTGAGTCTGGAAAAATTCTTGGAGTTCTCTGCATGATGGCTCCTCTCCTCCTCCCTCATGTCTACAATTCGCATCTGGGTTTACTTCTAGCACGAAAGGAATCTATTCAAAACACCCCCCTCCCCCGCCCCGCCCAGTCCCACTTTCATACAACTCACAGGTGTCTGTACTTGGCCCTCTTTGTTTTTCTGACCCCAACTACAAAATATATTCTTCTCTAGCCTGACCACAATCCACATCCCAGACGAGCCCCAGACAGAGCCCCTCAAAAAACCTGCTGCCTTCTGCTCGACCTGGCCAAAAATTGACCCCCTCCCCACAATCTGCCATGGGCACAGCTGCAACCCTCTTCCATCCTTAAAAACCCCTTAAAAGGCCCAGCCTGACAGAAGCTTGGGGCAGACATTTCTCTAGATGTCTGGCCCCTCTCCCCCTGGAAAGTGAATAAGCTCTGTCCTGCTTGTGGCTCTACCCCTTGTGCAATTCTTTGCCACCCTAACCCAGCACAAAACCCATCCCTTCCTTGAGCCCGAGATTGAGGAGGGTGAGAGATAGAAGGCAATTAGGAAAATCTAATGCATCCTTTTGGGAAACAAATCAATGTCTTAACTCAAAAGACTTTAAGAAAATATATATTGTGGGGTACCTGGGCAGCTTAGTCAGTTAAGCGTCTGACTCTTGGTATCAGCTAGGTCATGGTCTCATGGGTCATGAGATCGAGCCCCAGGCCAGACTCCATGGTCAGTGGAGAGTCTGCCTGAGGATTCTCTCCCTCTACCCACCCCCACTCACGCTCTGTCTAAAATAAGTATTTAAAAAAAAAAAAGAAAATATATATCGTGTTAGTATAATTCAATTGAACAGATATGTCAACCTTAAAAATTTGCATGAAACCACCATCTGAATTGCTTACCTTACACGAAATGATAATGTTGATTAATGGAGTTGTCATAATTTGACCAAATATTTTAACTGTGGATAAAAGTCTCCTGAAATATATAACATAGGAAAAGAAAGAAAAAAAGAATTGGCTCTGAACAGGGTCAATGATGACACCAAAATAAATGGAGGAAGTTGTGAAGTTAACAATCATTTAATATTATTGTTTTAGTACCTTTTTAAATTTCCTCTTTTGCCTCTTGGTTTTTTTTTTTTTTTCAGAAGGTTCATACTAATCAGGATACAAATAAGGTCTACACCTTGTATTTGGTTATGTCTCTTAATTTTGTGGCACACACACAAAAAAATTTTGTGGCACAAAATGTGATTTGTCTTTGTAAATGTTCCATGCACACATGAGAAAAAATTGGTATTTTGCTGTGTTTTGGTAGAGTGTCCTGTTAATTAGGTCAGTATAGTTGAATGTTTTGTTTAATTCTACTACATTTTCACAGAATTTCTTTCTACTTGTTCTATCAATTACTAAGAGATTGGTATTAAATTCTCTCACTATAATTGTGGATTTGTCTATTTCTTCTTTTAGGTCTATCAGTTTTGCATCATGTATTTGGATGCATTGTTATTTGGTGCATAAAAATTTAGTATTGTTTCATCTTCTTGATAAATTGGCCCCATTATCATTATGAAATGACCCTTTCATCCTTGGTTGTATTCTATGCTCTAATCTAATTTGCCTGATAGTAACATAGCTACTCATTCTTTGAATTAGTTTTTGTATGGTATATTTTTTTCATTTTGTTACTTTTAGTCTTTTTTATATTTATAATGAGTTTCTTATGGGTAACATATAGTTGGGTATTGATTTTATATTCAATTTGAAAATCTCTGGCTTTTAATTCAGTCATTTGGACTGTTACTAATGATACTTTGTATTTAAACCTAGCAACCTGCTATATATATTTTTGGCCTTTTTGGGGGGTCTTGTTTTGTAATAATTCAGTAGGTTTTATAATTCTGTTTTATTTCTTGATGTATGCATAGCCAAACATTTATAGTATACATCTTTAACTTGTTTCAAACTATGTTCAAGTAATATACAATTTTAGGTACAGATCTAAGAATCATACAATAATATACTTCCATTTACCTCTTCCTTGCCTTTGTACTATTCTTGTTATGCATATTACACATATGCCAAAAAACCCTTCTACATGTTATTATTTCTGCCTTAGGCAATTATCTTCTGAAGAGATTTTTAAATGAAGGAAAAAAGTGTTACATTTATATGCTTTTCATTCCTCAAATATATCCAGATTTCAATCTGCTGTATTTTCCTTGTGATTGAAAGATTTTCTTCAGTCTTTCTTGCAGTGCACATCTGTTGGTTATAAATTCTTTTAGTTTTTGTAGTTCTAAAGACATCTACATCTCACTTTTGTTTCTTAAATATATTTTTTGCTGAACCAAGAATTCTAGGTGAACAGTTTTTCTTTCTTTCTTTCTTTCTTTCCCTTTCTTTCTTTCTTTCTTTCTTTCTTTCTTTCTTTCTTTCTTTCTTT
>NW_023270921.1:6442985-6542284 GCF_011800145.1 Mirounga leonina
TTTCTTTCTTTCTTTCTTTCTTTCTTTCTTTCTTTCTTTCTTTCTTTTCTCTTTCTTTTTCTTTCTCTTTCCCTTTCTTTCTTCCTCTTTCTTTTCTCCTTCCTTTCTTCTTTCCTTCTTTCCTTTCCTCCTTCCTCCCCCCTCCCCCCTTCCTTCCTCTTTCTTCCTTTCCTTTTCAGATCTCAGTACTGTAAAGAAGTTACTCCACTATCTTCTGGCTGGCATTATTTCCACTGACAAGTTGCCTGTCGTCCTTTTCCTTGCTCAGCAGTACATAACACATCTTCTTTCTCTTTCACAGTGTTCTCCTGTCCTGTATATCCAATGTCCTTTACTCCCCACTCAGTATATCTAAATTAGGCCTTGTTGCCAGTCATGTAAGATTGATGAAACCACCGAACACTAAGAAGACATTAAAGATAGGGCGCCTGGGTGGCTCAGTGGGTTGAGTGTCTGACTCTTGGTTTTGGCTCAGGTCATGACCTCATGGGTTGTGAGATCAAGACCCACATTGGGCTCCCCACTCAGTGGGGGGGCCTGCTTGAAGATTCTCTCCCTCTGCCCCTCCCCCCACTCGTGCACGCGTTCTTTCTAATAAGTAAATCTTAAAAAAAAGAAGACATTAAAGAAAGCCTTATTATTATCTCCAAACTCATCAAGTTGTATACATTAAATGTGTACAGTTTTGTATGTCAATCATACCTCAATAAAGTGGTCTTTAAAAAAAACATTATTTTCCACTTCATTTCTCTTTTGCAAGGGAGTAAAATCTCATCAATACTTACCCTAAATCAGTATCAAGGGAAGAAAGTTCAACAAAGACAGGACATAGGGAAGAGAAACAAAAAGTATTGATGGCATCTTTTGTGCCACCTATAAGGTAAATAATAAATGACCTTATTTAATCCAACTGTCATGTTGGTGAGCCGTCATACTATCAACACTATTTTACAAATGAAGAAAGCAGAACCCTGAGGGATGGAATGATCCACCCAGGGTGTACAACTAATGACTTGCAGAGCTAGCATGTCTACCCAAGTGCGCTGATGGAAACTGTAATGCCCCACAGCCTTAAGTAGTTGCTGTTCACTCCTTTCCAAAGGTGGTTGTGGCTATAAAGACAGGTCAAGTGCCCACAAGTCACCCCTACTGGATCCCCAATTCACAGAGATGCTATGCCCTGCTCACCCTCTGCCTTCTTTATATCCCTAATTCTCCTTTCATCTTTCTACAGCATCTGCCTGGACTTCGAGAAAAATCTCCTATTACCTGCATAAATGTTGTCAAGAACCCAGACTACCCCAAGGGTCAAGCTTCATGTAAATATTCAGTACAGACACAAGGACTAACTAGGACTTTATACAAGTTTAGCAACAACCACATGCAGAGTGCTGAGCTGGACAAGTTAGAGACAGGGCACTACCACTCATTTAACCTCTCCTGGCCTCAGTTTCCTCTTGTCCTCTGAGAAATGGAGAAGAAAATAATGCACCCTAATCTCCTGAGGGCTCAAATCTGTCTGCTCTTTAACAGTTGTGACCTTTGGGCGAGTCCCTTTCTCAGAGTCTCATGTTTCCCACAGTATTCTGAGCCACAAGTGTAACTGTGTCAGTTAGAAGAGTATGTTTGAGGGGCGCCTGAGTGGCTCGATAGGTTAGGCACTTGACTCTTGATTTTGGGTCTGGTCATGATCTCAGGGTCGTGGAGCCCTGCATTGGGCTTCTTGCTCAGCAGGGAGTCTGCAGGAGATTCTCTCTCTCTCTCTCTGCCCCTCCCCCACCTCTCTCGAATAAATAAATCTTTTAAAAAAAGAGTATGTTTGAAATCATGTGGTAAGTGCTAAATAGAGATAAGTGGTAATTCTTCAACACATCCAATTGCATTGATTTGGACTGTTGATCCAGCCTGCCATGATAGTTTACACAACACAGCTTGGTGGTAAAGAATGTGTTTACCAGATGAATAAATATACATGAAGGGCATAAAAGTGTGCCTGGCAAAAGTAATTGGTTCTGTTAGAATGCACAAGAGGGGTTACACTCAATGCACAACAGGACAGGTGAGGAAGGGAGCACGAGGGAGGATTTTAGGTCCTGAAAAAAAAATCTGCCTTTTAATACAGGTGCTAGTTTCACAGTATATTTAGCGTGTGAAAATTCATCATACTGCCTGCTGAATATATTTGCAGTTTCTGTCTGTGCATTAGATTTCTTAAAAATATGTTTTTAAAAATAGAGCCTGGATATTAGTAAAAACTCCTGGGAGGTCTTCAAACCTCCAAAGGCTGTGGAATTGGTAAGGTCTAAGCCTGTATGTCCAAGGAGGAAACAGAAACCACTAATATCTGGGTTACAGATGGGAGTAAAGAGAAACTTGCACTAAGGTATACGTATATATACATACATATGATGTGCCAAATTCTAGGTAAAAAATAAAATTGTAGGTTGTAGGTAGAAAATGGAAAGAACCAGGAGGAATCTAGTGGCCAGGAAGGATCTGCTAGACTGGATCTTGGGGGATAGGGATTAGGTTCACCTTCCTCATTTCTGGCCCCCTCACATTCCAGAACACTTTGTCACTGTTCCCTAGCTCTGTGATGCAGGCCTGGAAGTCTAGGCTGGAGTTCTACTCTCTGTTCTCAGCTGCCTGAGTTAGTAGTACGCTTTAGATGAGGGAGAACTTTGACTGGTTGCTTTTGCATTTCAGTGAGTCCTTAGGCATTGGTTCCATCTTTTATTTTTTGTACAGAATTGGCATCTTTCTGTCTTGTTACTGAATTCAGTGGTATACATATTTATGTCTGAAAGAAACATTTGAAAAAAACAGACATCAGTCAGGTAAGGAAACTCTAGGCTCAGCCCACAAATGAGATCAACTTGACTCCTATTATTTTCTTTCCCTACTCTCACTATTCTAAATCAGTTATGGGAATTGTCAGGAGAGATTAGCATATCATTTGTCCAGGAGGAGAGATTGGGTGGGCAAGGAGTATAGTGGAGACTAGGGTTTCTATACAAAGTTACAGACTATCTACTAGATGTGATAAAGAGTTTCAGGGTAAACTTCCAAACACTGTGATTCATGAGCCATGGATTGATTCACTGGTTCATGGAGTTTAGGGTACTTGGGGAAAACAGGCCTTCAGTACTTGTTCAGTTGCTGCCTTCCCATTTTAAGTGTGTCCGCGCCAAGCCTCTCCCTGGTGTTAAGGCTGACTTGGAGAGCAATGCTTAGCCTCTGAAAGCCTCTGATACAGATTCTACTCATGGAGCAGAATTCTACAGAACTGAGCATACAAGTTTTGGAAAATGTGAGTTTCTGTGCCCCTTTACAGTAGAGGATTACTGTCTGAAATATCAATTGAGGACCATAGGCAGTAAACCATTCCTAAAGTTTACAAAAAAAAATCAGTAGAAATTATGTCTACTTTAAAAATGAGTAACATGGAAGCGATACAGAAATCAATCAACACAGAATGTCACTTTCCTCGTTAATGAATGTCTGTTGCTTGCTTAGAATGAGGAGTATAAGAAATAAATCCATCCCACTTCTCATTTTTTCCCCTTTCAGCATCAACTCAATAGCAGGAAGAAAAACAAAGTGGAAGCTTTCAAAGCTAAGATTTTGCTATTCAACCCAGGCCTCCCCCAGGAATAATCTTTTTCTCTGAGGCCTTAGGTCCACAATTGCTGGGATATCAGTTCCTAGTCAGTCCTCAAAAAACATCGTCCTCTGAGAAAAGCCCATTGGATGTAAATCAGAATCTGGGACACTTCTAACCCTTCTCTGACCCTCCATGGGAATTAAACACTGATGAAGCTGGCCTATGTGTTGTGTGCATGGGGTGGCCTTCTGAGATGTAGCAGAAGTTATATAGGTTGTTTTGGAGGCAACATTTTGAGGCCTGACTTTGTACAAGTTGTAAACTTCCCTAATATTCACTCATCCTTTGAGAGAGCATCTGACTTGGCAACCTCACAGAGATGTTGTGATAATCAGCTGGGACAACGTGCATGGTAGCACTTTGTAAATGACACTGCATTGTAATCTAGGTTAGCCTTCTTATTTTGTCATTGACCTTTTGACATTAAGTCCTAATTTCTGGGGCTCTCAGCATTGAATTTTGAAGTAGGCTTTTCCCAGTCGAACATTTTACAAAGCCTCCTATATGGTCTCGTTTCTTCCTTCAACTGATAAGCTATTCTCCTAACTTGGGAGCTTACCTGAAAGGCACAAAAATGACACAAGACCAACTTTCTCTTTGGAAATGATGATTTGTTTCTTCCATTTTTGATATGTCCCTCTTCCTGGTTTGTCCCTTGAAATTCCAGGACCCCATAATAGCCTAGAGATGGCATGAAAAGAGAATGGAATGCGACAGGAAGCCTTGGGTTGAGAGATAATAGGGGTATCATGAAGTCAGGAATTTTGAGAAAGGTGACCTTTGCCAGGTCTGCTAGGCCAGCCCATCCCCATTCTGCTCCTGGATACCTTTTTAACCTCTTGTCTCTTACAGGCACCTGCACAAGCTCTCCTTTGAGGGTACCTTTCTAGAGAAGTTAGAACAAGATCCATGCTCCAAGGAGTATAATAGAGCGACCAAAGAAGCAGACATCCTGTGGGAAGAGGAGCTGGGGGGAAATGCTGTTTGACTCTCTATCACCTTTGGGATTCACTGAGTTGTCACTCACTCTGGCCTCCCATTTTCCACTGGATTGGACCACCCTTTCTCTTCCATTGTTTCCACCATCAACACTGGGGGCATCATCAGAGCTCCATTTAACATTGAATGCAACATTGTTCACACCATCTTCTTCCACACCACCTCTTCCCTTTTCCCTTCCTCCTCTAGAGAACACTCAGATATTGGGCCCTGTTTCCCAGCTAGACCCTCTTTGTCTTTAGACCTAACTCCTGACCGTGACTCCAGACTTATGAATACACCTTCCTTCTTCAGCCACCCATATTTCAAAGGCTGATCCCATAGCTGAGGCTACAAAAAGCCCCTTGGAGGAAACCCTCAAGCAGATCAAGGAGAGGAAAGATTCAGTCCCTGGCCTGAATAGCTCCTTTCCTGCATGATTACCTGTGCATAAAGAAGGCCAGATGGATATTACTCAGTCATCAGAAAGGATAAATACCCTACTTTTACATCAACATGGATGGGACTGGAGGAGATTGTGCTAAGTGAAATAAGTCAAGCAGAGAAAGTCAATTATCATATGGTTTCACTTATTTGTGGAACATAAGGAATAGCATGGAGGACATTAGGAGAAGGAAGGGAAAAATGGGGGGGGGGGAATTGGAGGGAGAGATGAACCATGAGAGACTATGGACTCTGAGAAACAAACAGGGTTTTAGAGGGGAGGGGGAGGGGGGATGGGTTAGCCCGGTGATGGGTATTAAGGAGGGCACGTACTGCGTGGAGCACTGGGTGTTATACGAAAACAATGGATCATGGATCACCACATCAAAAACCAATGATGTATTGTATGGTGACTAACATAACATAAAAAAAAAAAAAAAAAAAAAAAAGGCCGGATGGCCATGTGGTTATCTTCCTAAAATTTTGCTCATAGGCTCATGGGCTCAGGCTGAGGAAGAGAGGAAACAGGACAAGAATCTTTCACCAACTTAAGACAAAAGACCCTGAGAATGCTAGGATACCTTTGGCTTGAGAAGATAAAATAGGGAATGTAGGATTAGAGACCATCCACCCCAGGGAGGCCATCCTCTGCTCAGGGCATCCTGTTAGAGACTCCTAAGAACAAGTCATCCTACTACCCACCATAGGATCCACCAAAGAGTACTCAGAAAACAGGAATAAGTGTGTGTTCCAGTGGCTTCATTCACTGGACAGAAGAGACAAAAAGACCCATGGCACAGAACCAAAACACTGTCAGCTTCTATGCAGAGTCCAGATCTACTAGAAATCAGAGCTGCTTCTCTGGGTAAAGAGGACACTGAAACTCAGAACAAGTCAATCATTGGCCAGATCTTAAGGGGAGGGGGGAACGGAATCATGTGAAGAATTAATGCAAGGAAAGGAAGTCCACCTAAGGTGGAACTCAAGACCCAGGTTTAGTTCAAAAATATATTTTCATTTTTCCCTTCCTTCTCCTAATGTCCTCCATGCTATTCCTTATGTTCCACAAATAAGTGAAACCATATGATAATTGATTTTCTCTGCTTGACTTATTTCACTTAGCATAATCTCCTCCACTCCCATCCATGTTGGTGTAGACGTTGGGTATTCATCCTTTCTGATGGCTGAGTAATATTCCATTGGATATGGACCACATCTTTTTTATCTATTCATCTGTTGAAGGGCATCTCAGCCTTTCCACAGTTTGGTTATTGCAGATATTGCTGCTATGAACATGGGGGTGCATATGGCCCTTCTTTTCACTACATCTGTGTCTTTGGGATAAATACCCAGTAGTGCAATTCCTGGGTCATAGGGTAGCTCTATTTTTAATTTTTTGAGGCAACTCCACACTGTTTTCCAAAGTGGCTGTACCAACTTGCATTCCCACCAACAGTGTAAGAGGGTTCCCCTTTCTCCACAACCTCTCCAACATTTGTTGTTTCTTGCCTTGTCAATTTTTGCCATTCTAACTGGTATAATGTGGTATCTCAATGTGGTTTTGATTTGAATCTCCCTGATGGCTAATGATGATGAACATTTTTTCATGTGTCTGTTAGCCATTTGTATGTCTTCTTTGGAGAAGTGTCTTTTCATGTCTTCTGCCCATTTTTTGACTTGATTATTTGTTTTTTGGGTGCTGAGTTTGAGAAGTTCTTTATAGATCTTGGATACCAGCCCTTTATCTGTAGTGTCATTTGCAAATATCTTCTCCCATTCTGTGGGTTGCCTCTTTGTTTTGTTGACTGTTTCCTTTGCTGTGCAGAAGCTTTTTATCTTGATGAAGTCCTAAAAGTTCAATTCCGCTTTTGTTTCACTAGCCTTTGGAGATGTATCTTGAAAGAAGTTGCTGTGGCCGATGTCAAAGAGGTTACTGCCTATGTTCTCCTCTAGATTTTGATGGATTCCTGTCTCACATTGAGGTCTTTGATCCATTTTGAGTTTATCTTTGTGTATGGTGTTAGAGAATGGTCGAGTTTCATTCTTTTGCATGTGGCTGTCCAATTTTCCCAGCACCATTCATTGAAGAGACTGTCTTTTTTCCATTGCATATTTTTTCCTGCTTTGTCGAAGATTATTCGACCATAGAGTTGAGGGTCCATATCTGGGCTCTCTATTCTGTTTCATTGGTCTATATGAAATTGGAGGGAGAGATGAGCCACGAGAGACTCTGGATTCTGAGAAACAAACTGAGGGTTTTAGAGGGGAGGGGAGTGAGGGGATGGGTTAGCCCTGTGATGGGTATTAAAGAGGGCACATACTGCATGGAGCACTGGGTGTTATATGAAAACAATGAATCGTGGATCACTACATCAAAAACTAATGATGTATTGTATGGTGACTAACATAACATAATAAAATAAAATTAAAAAATATATATATATATATTTTCAGTGATTACAATGCTCCCTACATCCCTGAGAAAATGAAAGTGCTGAGGACCACTTCTTGACACCTTCAAGTAGATTTGTGAATTGTACCCAGAGAAACCACATTCATTTTCAACCTGCTCAGCCTGGGAGGTAGATTCTCCTCCGTGTCAAACCCATCATCAGATTCCCTTTCCTCAAAGGCCTGGTTGAAGATAGGAGCACTCTTCCTAGACGTCAGGCGGTGATCACAGACGGCTTCCAGCATAAAACCACTTGTATGGAGAACAAGGGTTTCTTGTCCTCCTCATCGTCTTCCTCTTCTTCCACCCTGAACAGACACTTCTGCCCACTGGCCGTAGGTTTCAAGCTTGTGCGTCTCACTGTGGAGAGTACTGGTCTAGTCCAGCCTACTTGGGAAGGTCTGAAATTCTGAAGATAGGACACAACCATAGCCTTTTTTTTGGCTTGTTTTGTAATCATATATGATGAAGAAACCTCTGCTACAAACCAATGGAAAGGAGACTGCAAGTTCACATACATAAGTGGAAATGCTAAAAAGGAGGAATTATGGAATTATCCAACAAATACAGATATTAAAGCAGGTTTTCCAAATAATATCATTGATTTATAACTATAATTAATAATATGAAGATCCTTTCCAAGAAACCAGAACCTCAGAACATTATCAACTACTATTTAAAAATATAAAATAGGTTTCACCTTCATAGTCTGTTCTCTTACTGAAATGCTTTTCATTTCTAAAGCTACATTTTTTAAAAATCTACAATGCGGTTTTTTTGTTGTCTTGTTCATTTCATTGTGGTATAAGCAACACAGTGACATGCAAAAAATTTAAGGGTGTTGTTTGATGAGTTTTAAGAAATGCATACCCACATTAGAATACAGAATATTTTCATCAAATGAAAATTTTCCTTCATGTCCCTTCCCAGTAAATCCACTCACTGAGGTAACCCCTGCTGTCACTTTTTTTTTTTAATTTCAGTAGGGTTAACATACAGTGTTATATTAGTTTCAGATGTACAATTCTGATTTCTTATACAATAGATTAACTTAGGGCGCCTGGGTGGCTCAGATGGTTGAGCGTCTGCCTTCGGCTCAGGTCATGATCCCAGGGTCCTGGGATCGAGTCCCGCATCGGGCTCCCTGCTCCTTGGGAGCCTGCTTCTCCCTCTGCCTCTCTCTCTCTCTCATGAATAAATAAATAAAATCTTTAAAAAAAATAGATTAACTTAGCCTATTTCAGGACCTCATATAAATGAGGTCATATATATCTCACTAACTTTAAACTAGTACCATGCGATCTTCATACTGTAACTTTGTAACTTTACAGAAAGTATTGAAATTGTGTAGTAAGCTCTCCAAATTTATATTTCCTTCTCAAGAATTTTTTGGCTATTTTAGGTTTTTCATATTTCCATATGAATTTTAGAATCAGCCCATCAAATTCTACAAAAACAAAAAAATTGCCTGCTAAGATTTTGATAGAGATTATATCAAATGTATAGACCAATTTAGGGAGAATTGATATTTGAGTCTTCTGCCCAACCAACCAGATACATTTTCCATTTATTTTGGTTCTTTTTCTTTCTCTCAGCAACGTTCTACAATGTTCAGTGTACAGGTTTTACATATATTTTATTAGATTTATCCATATTTCATATTTTAATGCTATTATTAGTATTGTTTTTTAATTTCAGTTTCTGATTGTTGTTAGTATGTAGATATACATTTGATTTTTGTATTTTGATCTTTCAAGGGAATTGTCCATTTCATCTAAGTTATCAAGTTTCCTGGCATTAAGATGTTCACAATATTTTCTTATTATTATTTGGATGTCTGCAAAACCTGTAGTTATGTCATTTCTCTCTCTCTCTCTCTCTCTTTTTTTTTTTTTACCACACAAAGACATTAGAATGAACTTTATTTTTAAAAAATTAGCAAGATATTGACCATTCTGGAGCAGTGACATGATCAAAACTGGGCTTTTATCCCCACAGCTATTCATTACTGAAGCTGGACCAAGACTGAGTGTCAAAGAATCACAGTAGATTAGGAAGCAGAGCCTGTGATTTGGAACTGAGGGCTTAATGCAATGGACTCAAAGATGAGCCATTTCTCTCATTTCTGATTCTGATTGTCTCTCTCTTTTATTCTAATGAGACTGTGACTCACATCAATCTTCTCAAAAAGCCAGCTTTTGCTTTCCTTTACATGTGATCCTTTAACAACATGGATTTGAACTGTGTGGGTCTCCTTGTGTACATATTTTTTTCAATAAAGTCAGCACAGCACTATATTTTTTGTTCCTTATGATTTTCTTAATAATATTTTCTTTTCCCTAATTTACTTTATTGGAAGAATACAGTATATAATACATATAACATACAAAATATGTATTAAAAATATGTGTTAATTGACTATGTTATCAGTAAGGCTTTCAGTCAACAGTAGGCCATTAGTAGCTAAGTTTTTGGGGAGTCAAAAGTTATATGCAGATTTTCAATTGCATGGGGGATTGACACCCCTGATAACTCCCACAATGTTTAAGGGTCAACTGTATTTTCTTTTTTTTTTATTTGATTTTTTCTCTGAATGATTATTCCCTTTCTTCTGTTTACCATGGGTTTCATTTTTTTCCTTTTTCTAGTTTCCTAACATGGAAAGTGAGTCGTTGATTTATGGCCTTTCATCTTTTCCAATAAAGGTATTTAATGCCTTATATTTCCCTCTAAGTACTGGTTTAGAGGCATCCCGCAAATTTAGATACGTTATATTTTCATTTTCATTCAGTTCATAATATTTTATTTCCCTTTTGATGTTTTTCTTCGACCAGTGGATTATTTTGAAGGATGTATTTAGTTTACAAATATTGGGGGATTGTCCAGATATTTTGTTACTGATTTCTAACTTAATGCTGTTGTGCTTAGAAAACACACTTGAGGGGCGCCTGGGTGGCTCAGTCGTTAAGCATCTGCCTTCAGCTCAGGTCATGATCCCAGGACCCTGGGATTGAGCCCTGTGTCAGGCTCCCTGCTCGGCGGGAAGCCTGCTTCTCCCTCTCCCACTCCCCCTTTTTGTGCTCCCTCTCTAACTGTGTCTCTCTCTGTCAAATAAATAAAAATCTTTAAAAAAAAAGAAAAAGAAAACACACTTGATCTTTTTTTTTTTTTTAAGATTTTATTTTATTTTTCCGACAGAGAGAGACACAGTGAGAGCAGGATCACAAGCAGGGGGAGAGGGAGAGGGAGAAGCAGGCTTCCCACTGAGCAGGGAGCCCGACGCGGGGCTCGATCCCAGGATCCTGGGATCATGACCTGAGCCGAAGGCAGACGCTTAAGGACTGAGCCACCCAGGCGCCCCCACACTTGATCTTTTAAATTTATTGAGACTTGTTTTATGACCCCTGAATATGACCTTCCTTGGTAAATGTTTTGCACGCACTTAAAAAGAATGTGTCCTGTCGTCTTTGGGTGGAATGTTCTACAAATGCTAAATTGGTCAAGTTGGTTGGTGGTGATGATGTTCAAGTCTATCTACTATATCCTGCCTGATTGCTTATGTCCTTATTCAATTAATTATTAAGAGAGAGGACTGAAATTTCCAACTACAATTGTGAATTTGTCTAGTTTTCCTACAGTTCTATCAGTTTTTGCTTCATACATTTTGAAGTTCAGCTACTGGGTGCATAAACTTTTAGTATTACATCCTCTTAATAAACTGACCCCTTTAGCATTATGAAGTGTTTTTCTTTATTCCTTGTAATTATTCTTAGTTCTGAAATATATTTTATTTAATATTAATATAGTCCCTTCAGTTTAATTTTTAATTTGTGTTAGCCCAGTATATCTTTTTTCATTCTTTTAACCTATTTGTGTCTTTATATTTAAAGTGTGTTTCTTGTAGGCAGCATAAAGTTGGGCTGTGCCTTTTTATCCAATATGACAACCTATTCTTTTAATTGGTGTTTAGATCATTTATGTTTAATGTGATCATTTATATTGTTAGGTTAAGCCTATCATCTCAATTTTGTTTTCTATTTGTCCTATCTATTCTTTGTTATCTTTTCCCTTTTTCTGCTTGCAGTTGGATTAATTGTATATTTGTTATGATTCCTTCTTATCCTGTTTTTGGATTATTAGCTACAACTGTTTTGTTATTTTAGTGGTTTATTTAGCATTTCTACTACATACTTTTAGTTTGTCCCAATCTACCTGCAAATAATATACCACTTCATGTATAGTATGAGAGCCTTACGATATATTCATTATCATGAAAAAAGATATACCATATGGTCCCTCCAATGAGTGGCTTGGCTTCACAGGTATAATTATGGATGGTGTGACCTTCTTCAAATAGCCATATCCAGGAGCTCACCAAGGAATTCCTTAGATAAGGAATCCCAAAACAATATGAGACATCAGATCAGGCTTCGTCTTGGTCACCTCAACAAAATCCAGAGCCAGTGTCTGCAGGTAATTTTTTGGAACCACCTGCAACAAAAAAAGTATCATATCAATCAGGACATACCTCCCAAGGGACTATATTTCTAGATGGTCCAGTCTTAGAAGCCCAAGTTTAGGGGGTTCACTGAATATGTAGCATCATTGGCCTCCCCAATGTTCTTTATGCACTGGTTCTCAGCTTATTTAAAAATCCAGCCCAATTTCCATGTTTTATGTGTTCCCAACCAACTCGTTGCCGGGATGTAGGATAAGTCCTTTTGAACACCTAAACTTAAGGATTAAGATAAAATTTTGAATTGTTTAAAATAGTGATGTAAAAAGTTTTTTTAGTGCAGATTTTTTTTTTTTTTTTGTCAAAAATGAAGGTTGACTAAATAGAAGGCAACTATATACAGGCATCACAAATCATGAAGCTAGCTCAAAGAACAGTTTAGAAGGGAGAGCAAAGCAGGAGGGGCAGCACAACATACTGGTTTTAAGTGTGGACTCTGAAATCAGAATACCTGGGCTTGAGTTATGATTTCTGATGAATTAAAACTAAGTAGCTCTTTTGTTTGTTGGATACTTTGGTTTTCTTTTAGGTATAAAGGAAAGGAGTTAAAAAGACTTTTTTGGTTTGTTTCGGTGATAGAAAAATGTGTGCCTCAAAACAGCTTCCCTGCTTTAAAATATTGATATCAGTCTTTGTATGAAGATGCTGTCTTATTTAGTCTAGTGAAAAGATCCCAAGAGGGTGTGGTGACATGCATCGATGTGGCAAAGAGGTGAGTCATGATGGGTGTGCAGTCTATTATCCACAAAGTTATGAAACTCCTGATGGTGTGAAAGAGGTATAGTCCTTCAGGAAACTGGAGAAAATCCCAGGTAACCATCTCAAGAATTACCTGAGATCTCTCATAAACCCAGATTCGCACAAGTGCTGGACAGTAACTGAATGAATTCCCAGAGAATTCTGTGACCTTTCAGTCTTATCAACTCAGAAATACATTGTTTCCTTGTGGCAGGAAAGTATCAGAACCTCTTTAATCCATTTAAAGTATAAGTCATTAGAATGTAGAATCTTCAATTTGTATCACAACATGATGGACCACAGGAGTTCCTCATTAAGATGATTGAGTAAGTTCTTCTGGTGCTACTGCAGATAAGGATTGATTGATTGATTGATTGATTGATTGATTGATTTATAAAGATTTTTATTTATTTATTTGACAGAGAGGGACACAGCGAGAGGGAACATAAGCAGGGGGAGTGGGAGAGGGAGAAGCAGGCTTCCTGCCAAGCAGGGAGCCCGATGCGGGGCTCGACCTCAGGACCCTGGGATCATGACCTGAGCCGAAGGCAGACACTTAAGGGACTGAGCCACCCAGGCGCCCCATGCAGATAAGGATTTAAACATCAAGTCTTTCGCTGGCACAAAAGGAAGATGAAATTCCTAGTTATAACTACATAATAGAAATGATGTTGACATTGGCTATGCCTGGTGGGTAAACATAATGATATAGAGCTGGCAACGAGAAAACAAAAATGACATATAGAAAATGAAATTAAGCATCAATGTGGGGAAGTATGTCAATGATTCATCTGCAAAGATGACTTAAAAAGAGAATTTTGTGGGTAGTAAGAAGGGGGAATTTGAGTTTTCATAGACCATCTTATATATGACTATACTTCCTTAAATACCTATCCTGTTCACATTTTTAGCTTGTTAATGAAATTATTTTTAACTTGGTTGAATTTTTATAGCCATTGAAATGGAAAAATATTATAACTAAGGTGTCAACATGAGAATAGATTTTGTTCATCTGTTATGTTTTTGTTCATTTATTGTTAAAGTAATATTAGTGTTGAAAATTTGAAATGTTTAAGCGCACTGTAAGATAAAATAAGTAATTCTGCTAATGTGTTTGGGAACCATTATTTTCAGTGTAAGATGAAAGAAGTACTAGTAAAATATCAGGGTTTTATGAAAAATATGAATAGATCAGTATAAGCTCATAACTTAAAACAGTATGTTGTGATTCCTTGCCATGTCCACTGATGTTGGTCAAGACTCAATGACACCCCGATTGGTTAGGAGCACCTGAAGCAGCCAGACTGGGGTTTTCAAATACCATTGCCCACTAAGAGAAACCAGTGCTCTTTGGAGGAATGGCTAACTCCAAGTCTGGCAGAGGCAATATGCAGGATGAATCTGAAGTGTTATAACTATGGCATTTTCTTAACAGTGTCTTTCAAAGAACATAACTTATCATTATAATGAACTCTAATTTATCAATTTTTAATTTAATGCTGTGTTTTTCTTGCCTGAAAAACCTTTGCATAACAAAACTCAGTTATCTTCTGTTTCCTTCCAGAACTTTATAGTTTTTACTTTTACATGTATGTCCATGACCTATTTCAAGTTGATTTTTGTATATAGTGTGAACTGTGGATCAAAGTTCTTTTTATTTGTTGGGTTTTTTTTTTTTTTTTTTTGCATATGGATTTCCAATTGTTCCAGCATTATTTGTTGGAAAGACTACCTTTTGTTAACTGAGTTACCTTGACAACTTTGTTGAAAATCTGTTGTCCATATATGTATGGTTTGGTTTCTAGACTCTCTATCTTGTTCAATTGGTATTCTTATACCAATACCACAGCCTTGATTATTCTAACTTTATATGCCTTGAAATCAGGTAATATGATTCTTCCCCTTCTTTTTTTCACCAAAGGTATTTTGTTTATTCTAGGTCTTTTGCATTTCCATATAAATTTTTGAATCAGCTTGTCAATTTCTATAAAAATGCCCATTGGAATTTTTTTGTGGGTGACTAGATTGAATATACACATCAATTTGGGGTAATTAATATCTTGACATTGAATCTTTCCATCCATAAACACTATGTATCTCTCCATTTATTTAGATATTTTGCAAGAGCCACTTTTTAAAAAGTTTTTTACTAATTCCAGTTAGTCAACAGACAGTGTAATATTAGTTTCAAGTGTACAATATAGTGATTCAACACTTCCATACATCACTTGGTGCTCATCATAAGTGCACTCCTTAATCCCCATCACTATTTCACCCATTTCTGCCCCCCTCCCCTTTGGGTTTGTTTATTAAGCTTGTTCTCTATAGTTAAGAGTCTGTTTCTTAGTTTGCCTCTCTTTTTTTTTTTATCCTTTGCTCATTTCTTAAATTCCCCACAAAGGCCACTTATTAAGTCTATTAGGTTCTCTGTAGTTTTTGAGATCTTCTGTGTAGAAGACCATGTTGTCTGCAAATAGAGACAATTTTATTTCTTCCTTTCCCAAACCTATGCACTACCCCCCACCACCACCTTCCCTTTTTGTTTTCTCTACTGCAGTAGCTAAGATCACTAGCACAGTGTTCACTAGGAAGAGTAAAGCATACACCTTTGACCTTTTGAAGAAAAAAACCCCCAAAACTTGGGGGCAAGCATTTAGTCTTTCACCATTAAATATGATGACTAGATTTTTTTACAGATGCCTTATAACAATAGGAGGAAGCTGTCCTTTATTTCTAGTTTGCTTAGTTTTTATTCTAAATAGGTGTGGAATTTTTGTCAAATAATTTTCCTGCATCAATTGAAATGATCATATGTTTTTTTAGGCTACTGATATGATGAAGTACACCAATTGGCTTCATATATTGGACCAATCTTGCATTCTTGAATTCAACTCTACTTGGCCATGATGTACTTTCCTTTTAAAATATTGCTAAATTTGATGTGCAAATATTAAGGATGGCTATGGCCTATGTTCAGGAGAAATATTGGTCACCAACTGTTTTTTCTTATGTCTCTGTCTGGCTTTAGCATCATGGTCATAAAATATGTCAAAGATCCTTGCTCTTCTCTTTTCTGGAATAGATATTGTAGAATTGCCATTATCTTTTATTTCGTTGTATTCAAATCTTTTTAAGATCTTTTAATTATCTTTAGATTCTTAAGTGATGCTGTTTCCTTTTGTTGCTTGTTATAGGTACTTATGCCTTCTTTTTCTTTGTATTGCCATGGGATTAATGATCTTTTTCATCAATAATGTTGTTTTGTTGTTCCTATTTTATGTTTTTTTCCCCCTCTATTTTTCATCTTCTTTTTATCACTTTCTTTTTTACTTTCTTGGAGTGTATTTCACAATGTTTTTATTCTAACCTATTGAGTTGGATGCTTAGATATTTTCAGGCTTTCTTCTTGCCTGATCTATACTTGTTGTAATACTTTTCCTTCTATTACAGGTTTAGGTGGAACCGATTTTGTGAGCAGTATGCAGTAATTTAAGTTTTCATTTTTTGTTTTACCTGTATGGATAACTGAGCCAGAAACATTTACTGAAGTACTACTTTTCTCCTGCTATTCTACATTGCCACCTTTGTCATAACTCAAGAATCTACAGGTAACTATCTGTTTCTGGATTCTCTTACCATTGGTCTATTTGACTACCCATGTGCAATACCACATTGTCTTATTATTAGTTTCCGGGAAGTCTTTGGTAAATTCTCCAAGTTTGCTCTTCAAAAGTATCTTGGCTATTCTTGCCTTTTAACATCTCCATATGTGATTTTATAATTAAATTGTAAAATTTCCAAAAAAAG
The DNA here is from genome assembly GCF_011800145.1 of Mirounga leonina. Lineage (NCBI taxonomy): Eukaryota > Metazoa > Chordata > Mammalia > Carnivora > Phocidae > Mirounga > Mirounga leonina. Next base: position 6,459,585 of record NW_023270921.1, read on the forward strand.
AAAGCTTACTGGGGTTTTGATATGAAATGCATTGAATATTGTGGGAAATTGATCTTTATTGAGGGATGCCAAAGGATATGAATAATCATATGTGCTACATCCAGTGCTGTGGGCAACCATAGGAAGAGGTACTGTTAAAATTATGAAGAATAGATGATCAGAATAAGCCTGATACAGAATTAAGCATAACAGGACATCAGAGCAAGCTCAGTTAACTAGTGATAAAAATGGAGTATATGCCATTTACTAACAGTAGGATGATTCATAACAACCGTAGCTTCAATGCCATATAATAGAGCTAAAAATCCTCACAGAAATTTGTAGCCAGTTGCTGGTTACCTGCATGCTATATGGTATTTTGTTGTTGCTCAATAAAATAAGCTAACTCTATATTTATGAATGGGCTTATTCCTTTGGATTTCAATTTCTTTCCTCATCTCCCCAGTGTATAAATCACTTTGGGGGAAAATAGGCATCTTTAATATTGAGCCTTTCAGCCAAAAAACTTGATAAATCCCTCAATTTATTTAAGCCTTGTTTAATTTATTCAGTAATGTTTTATAATTTTCTATATAGTGGTCCTACACTACATGATTAGATTTATTTCAGGTGGTCCTTATTTTTGATGCTAATGTAAATGGTATCTTTAAATTTTCACTCTGCTGCAGGGCACCTGGGTGGCTCAGTTGTTAAGCGTCTGCCTTTGGCTCAGGTCATGATCCCAGGGCCCTGGGATCAAGCCCTGCTTCTGGCTCCCTGCTTCCATGGGAAGCCTGCTTCTTCCCCTCCCACTCCCCACTGCTTGTGTTCCCTCTCGCTGTGTCTCTGTCAAATAAATAAATAAAATCTTAAAAAAAAAAATTCACTCTCCTGCTCACATGTAGAATTAGTTTATTTTTCAATATTGAAACTGTATAAAGCAACTAAACTCCTTTATTTCTAATATTTAATCAGTCTATTTTTGCTTTTCTTATACACAATTGCATAATCTACAATGTCCATATTACTTTTTCCTTTCTAATCCTTATGCCTATTTTCCTATTCTTGCTGCATTGCACTGATTAGCTCCTCTGATAAAAGGCTCAAAAAAGAAGTGAAGTCTTAAATTAGTAGGTGCTAAGTCTAAATTGGGATGCTTATAGAAGTCCATCATCAGATCAACAAGGTTGGCTGGAGGTTTGTGACAGTGGGAAACCAAATGGAAGGCCTGTAAAGTAGGAATTATGAATCTTTGTTATATCTACATTAGTTCCATAGCTGTCACTATATAGAACTCACTCTTAGTCGGGTGCCTGGGTGGCTCAGTTGATTAAGTAACTGCCTTCGGCTCAGGTCATGATCCTGGAGTTCCTGGATCGAGTCCTGCATCAGGCTCCCTGCTCGGCGGGGAGTCTGCTTCTCCCTCTGACCCTTCCCCCTCTCATGTGCTCTCTCTCATTCTCTCTCTCAAATAAATAAAATCTTAAAAAAAAAAAAAAAAAAACTCACTCTTCACTAAATTTCTGTGTGTTCGCAAAATTATTCTATTTTATTTATTCATTTTTTGGTCCTTCTCATGCCTTCATAAGGATCAGTTGAGACATCTTCCATGAGAAAATGTCAGAGTAGCTCAACCCAAAATCTGTACTCCTAGGCCTTCTTTCCCAGGTCTGAATGGTCAATTTATATCTGATGTCAGTGTTCTCAGCTCACTGTTCATAATGAAGTCAAGAACTTATCCACACAAACTAGGAATTTCCCACATCCATGTTAGGCATGCCCTCTCCCCTGCAGAGGTTCTTACCCACAGGGTCCCCATCTTTTCATAAGAGACAGTTCAGCCCTTCAGGAAGAGGATCAGGTGGGCAGGAAATGTGAAGGAATGAAGTGGGAACTATATGAAGAACTATGTGAACAGAAGTATACAGACACCCTCATTCTTGCCAAGCATTGCCCTTCTGCGGGCACCACAAACAAGGGTGCTCATGGAGGAATAGGCAGAACCACAGGAAAGAGAGCAAGAGATATTTTAGAGATACCAAGTTCTCAAATCTGTGGCAGGCATAATTTCTCATCCCAAGAGTTTTGCTCTGCAAGTGTCCTTTGTTCCCAGGGATAACAGTTGTGGGGAGGGCGGGAGTCAGAAAAGAACTGGAGAGACATTAGACAGGGTCTTTATGTGTAATCACCAGTTTATATAAATGTATGTAAAAAATAATAAAAGCATAATAAAATGTCACTTTAACATACCAAGAGTCAAGGCTACCAGGGTCAAAGACAGTAAAATGAACAGGCATGGGAATGGGATATCAAAAGCAGAGTGTCTGGAATGCAAAGCAAGTTTAGATGTAGTTTTTACACATTAGTCTTAGCATCCAGTTGCAGGAGGATAAAGAGAAAGATAAAAAGAACTAATATAAACTGAAAATGTGCTCTACATTTTTTTAATGATAAGAGAAAATATTCAGATGGGTTAAGCAGGTTTGCTTGAAGTCACACAATCTGTGAGTAGCTGAGCCAGGATTAAAACACAAGACCATCTGGCTCAGTACCAAAGCATTTCCACAATACCAAACTCTCAGTGAGGAAGAATAAATGGGAGATCTAGTCAAGGTGCATTGATTTCAAGGTCCAGGATCCTTCCAGAGAGACAGGTCAACTTATATGCTTGAGATGGGAAAATGCATAAACATCACCTGTATTGAATCTGATCCACCTATCTTTCCATCTTTGTACAAGAATTTTACATATATCTTTAGGGGTCATGCTAAGCCCCTCCTTATAATGTAGTTTCTAGGAGTTGATTTTCTTTTTCTTTTTACTCAAGCTTTCCTCATGTCCTTTATTGGGAATTACTGTATGGCCAAAATTATGTCAAGCTAATATTAGCAATTTCACAATGTCTGGTTATTGTTAATGTAGTATAATAAAGAATATGTAACTTGACAATATTCTATATACATAATTTGTTCTACGGACCATAACTTTAAAAGTTTTATACACCATGTTGGAAATGTTCTTCATTTATGATTATTTTCCATCATCTTTGCTGAGCTAGGTATCACCACACTAAAGACACGAATTCTCTTGTAAAATTTTATCTATAAAGATGTCCCATAAATATCAAATCAGTCAGGTTCCTAGTACTTATTAAGGCTTGAGCTAATACTCAGAAGGCTTTTCTGTGTTCAGTTCATTATGATTTTACCACTGTTATGAATTCTCTGGTGTACAGTGAGTTGTGACTTTTGAATGAATGCTTTCCCACATACAGCACACCGATAGGGTCTCTCCCCAGTATGAATTCTCTGATGTAAAACAAGGTCTGACTTCTGGGAAAAGGCCTTTCCACATTCAGCACATACGTAAGGTTTCTCTCCTGTATGAACGCGCTGATGCCCTGGAAGGTGGGACTTCTGAGAGAAGGCTTTCCCACATTCACTGCATACATAAGGTTTTTCTCCTGTGTGAATTCTCTGATGTCCAATGAGATGTGATTTCTGACAGAAGGCTTTTCCGCATTCACTGCATTTATAGGGTTTCTCTCCAGTATGCGTTCTCTGATGTATGATGAGCTGTGACTTCCGGGAGAAGGTCTTCCCACATTCAGTACATTCATAAGGTTTCTCCCCGGTATGAATTAACTGATGTGTAATGAGTTCTGTCTTCCTGCTGAAGGCTTCCTCGCATTGAGCACATTTGTACGGTTTCTCCCCAGTGTGAATTCTTTTATGGATAATGAGGTGGGACTTCTCACAGAAGGCTTTCCCACATTCAGTACATTCATATGGCTTCTCTCCAGTATGAGCTCTATGATGTATAATCAGCTGTGACTTCTGGGAGAAGGCCTTCCCACACTCTCTACATTCATAAGGTTTCTCTCCAGTGTGAATTCTCTGATGTATAATGAGGGGTGATTTCTGGGAGAAGGCTTTCCCACATTCACTGCATTCATATGGTTTTTCCCCAGTGTGAACTCTCTGATGTATAATGAGGGAAGATTTTTGAGAGAAGGCTTTTCCACATTCAGAACATTCATAAGGTTTCTCCCCAGTATGAGTTCTCTGATGTACGATGAGATGAAACTTCTCACTGAAGGCTTTCCCACATGCACCACAATCATATGGTTTCTTTCCAGTATGAATTCGTTGATGTACAATGAGCTGTGACTTCTTAGCAAAGGCTTTTCCACACGTAATACATACACAGGTTTTCTCCTTAGTTTCAACATTCTGATACTGAATAAGGGATTGTTTACTACTAAAAATGTTTCCACACTGATTATTATTACAGGGCATTACTCCATTGTGAATTTTCTCAAGATTAGAATCAGATGCACCATGGCTAGATGATTTTCCACATCCAAAACTCTCATCAGGGCTTTTTCTTGAATTGCTCTTATTACAACTACGTAGGTCAATATTATATTTCAAGTTCTTTTTAAATACATCATAGTTATGGGATCTTTGTCTTAAAGTATCTGGCTCTATGCAATCGTGAAATATTTTTCCCAACACATTATATTTATGGCCTGACTCCACAGTCACTGTTTTGTTGTTAATGACTGTTACTTGCCTGAAAAGCTTGTCTTGGTTTTCCTGACATCTCTGTAGCTGGCCACCATCTTGACAGACTTTTAAGATGGAGTACAATGAACCATCCTTTGTGACTCCTTTCAGGATATTATTACGGAAGGAAACAGACCCCAAAATACATGATTTGGGGTTGTCAAGGTTACTTTTCCTGTCTAAAAGAAAGAAAGATAAAATAAAACAACTGTAAAGAACAATTAACAGAATGCAGAAGAACAGAACAAATGACTATTCAATGTAGTTGATGAACTCAGAACACAGGGATGGGGACAAGCCATCTCGTAGGCCAGTACAGCATAGAGTATGATCAGATGAATGGATGGAAAAGGATGTTAAAGAGAAAAATTCATGGAAAAAATTAGAACTGACGGAGACAGAAAAGTATCTGCGTTATTATCACTCTGAATCTTGGATTATTCTTCTAGAATCTTTCCATTTTCCCTGCTTTCTGAATGGAAACCTTTTTCACCTTTTGAATTCATTTATCTTACAAACCATTTCCTATATATATACTTAACTACTATTATCCTGCCACCGCTAGCCACAGAAACAAGGTCCCTCTGCACTCAAAATACTTTAACTCTCCTTAGTCTACTTTCCTAATTAAAAACTAACACAAACAACAGAAAAGTCCAAGATCCTGCTATGGATTCAGTATCAGATTCACACCTAAAACCCAAGCTTATATTCCACTACTTGTCATTAATACCTCCTATATGTCCCAAGTAAAACTAGCAAAGTTCTCCCAGAAAAGCTTTAATTCTCTAACTTCAAGGTTTTGTTCATATACTCTCTCCCCACCAGTCTCCCTTTAGCCTCCTCCTTCAGCATCATCAACACTTCATATATCTTTCAAAGCAGCTACAGCTGCATGCTCTGAAAAACGCCTTTCAAATTGTTGTATCTTTAGACTCTCATTTTCTCTGAACTTTTAAAACAGTAACTATATTTGACATATAATTGTGTAGAGCCATGTACCTGGAGGTCTTACCATCTGAAGTACAACCTATGTTCTTGGGAGGAATTTGCCTTTCTATTGCCTCTCATAAAAGGTGTTAAAAATATACACATACGCAGAGAGAAAGAAGATCAGTAAGAAATAGCTCCCCCTTCTAAAAGCTTACAACTATTTAATTATTTGTTGAATGCCTACTAAATTCTCAGCACAGGGACAAAGAATAAGAGATTTCAGTAAGGACAGAACATAAACCTCAGGCATCAATTAAGAAAACAAAACAAACTGATATTTTACTTCCCTTGTCTCCCATCTGCCTGATTTTCATCTGGTAAGATCCAATTTGGTATGTCTCTCTTTATGATCCATGGATCTTCTCCTTGTTCCAACTTAGAGATGACATCTGGTTTGGAAACTGGATATCCTATTAAATGGAAATCACAGGAATTGGGATTGACTGCAGTGAAGGAAAAAGTGAAGGTGTAGTTTCAGGAGGGCTACAATAAAGCAATCCAGGTGGCCCTCAGCAAAAACAATGACCTCCATTTGGGAAGGTCTGAAGATCATAAAAGTCATTATATATGTCAGGAACTACCAACCATAGCACCTGATAAGGAAAGGAACTTGGATGGACAAGTCTGAGTTATGCAGGGAAGCCATCCTTACCCATTGAGACCAGGTGGCTGAAGTTCTCCAGCATCACATCTCTGTACAGGGTCCTCTGAGCAGGGTCCAGTTGCTGCCACTCCTCTTGGGTAAAATCCACAGCCACATCCTTGAATGATACTAAGCCCTGTAACAGTATATTCCTGTTCAATCTGAAGTGATCATTCTCATCATTTCTATTGCAGTATACAAAATTGTACTACACCTACTTTTATATCATATCATGGTATTTGGCAGAAAGAATACAAAATCCTGTCTTTACAAGAAGAGCCAGAAACAGATCAGGAAAACAGTAGAGGTAAATTAAAAGGCCTACTTGATGAAAATGGTAATTTAATAAATGATAAGGGCAGCATTCAAATAACTGAGAGGAAGACAGATTACTCAAAGAATAATATTGAAACAACTGGTTAGCCAACAGGAAAAGAATAATGTCGAATCCATATGTTCAAGGTAGAGCTGTAGCCCTTTAAAATTCATATGTTAAAGTACTAACCACCAATTTCTCAGAATGTGACTTTATTTGGGAACAGGGTCATTGCAGAGGTAATTCTATGAGGTCATTAGGGTGGACCCTAATATACAATTTTATATATTGCATATACAATCAGTCTCATCTACGTGATCTCAGTCTTAAGGTGCCTCTCATCCACATTCACACCATCAAGCTGCCAGGTATTTAGTTTGTCCCTTAAACAGCCTTATCAATCTCCTCATTTTACATATGAGAAAACAGAGGATTAAAGTGGTTAAGTAACTACTTGCCAGAGGTTATACATTGAATATATGATTAACTCGCAGATTTAAAAGCATGTATTCTGAATGGATAGCTTGAGTTCTTGACCCCTGCACTCCACACTGTCTCCTTGATATTGTAAACAAGATCTTTTGCATCTTATTGTTTTAATAACACCCTTAGTCAAACTTCCCGTGAAACACCCTATATTTTAGTTTTCTTCAAATTCTTAGCCTTCCTAAAACCACTCTGCTCTTTCTACTTTTGCAAATACTTCCCATCTTTATCCTACTTCCCTCATGATTTAATAATCCTTTGAGCCTATTTTCTACTTCCTTAGAAAGCTGGTTCTTTCTAAGTTGCTCCCCATCTCTGCTTTAACAGTTCTTTGCTCCCATGTCTCTTACAGAGCTTTTATTTGTCAATGCTGGTTTCCATATCTGTTTACCTAATTTTTCTCTGCATTCCTCCCAGAAAAAAAAACATACCTAAATCTTGAGATACTCCACAGCCAGCCAGTGCATATGACACACATTAGGTACTCAACAAATGTTTGCTAAAAAGGAATGAATGATGATTATAGAGAATAAAATCAAGTTCACATTTAATTAAAAATAGTTTGTGCATTAAGCAGTTATATTCTTTTGATCTGAATAACAGTGACATGAGGAAAAAAAAATATGTGGAATGTAGAGAAAATCTATTCTGACAGGAAGATTAATAGATGTAATTCTAACATTCGGATTTTGCTTTATTAATTATACTCAAATACTTCGGGTGCCTGGGTGGCTCAGTCGGTTAAGTGTCTGCCTTTGGCTCAGGTCCTGATCTCAGGGTCCTGGGATGAAGCCCTGCATGGGGCACCCTGCTCAGCGGGGAGTCTGCTTCTCCTGCTCCCTCTCCCTCTGCTCCCCCCCACACTTGTGCATGCTCTCTCTCTCAAATAAATAAAATCTTAAAAAAATATATACTCAAATGCTTCAATATACTAAGTATGTATAGATTTTGTTAACTGTGAGAAAAATACAGTACATAATCAGTGGGAAATTGTACTTTTATCATCTACACTTTTTTGTGGCTTGGGTGACTGGGAGAATGGAAGAGATGGAGAGCAGGTGTTAGAAAGAGAAAGTAAGAATAGACATGTGTGCAAACATGACTTCACTTCTGGACACTATGGAAAAAATACAAATCCCTCTTCTTACAGGAAGAGGCATATAATCAGTTAATTAGCCCTGGTAGTTGGATTCATTAAGCTAATAATAAATCCATTTTCCTTCTCTAAAGCTGCTCTAACAGAAATATAAGACTAACCAGATAGGTAATTTTAAACTTTCCAGTAGCCATAATCAAAAACTAATTTTCAAATATATATATCCCAATTCATCCAAAATATCATTTCAAAGTGTACCAGTCTTTAAAAATTATTAGTGAGCTTTTTGGAACTATATCTTCTAAACTCAGTATGTATTTTACACTTACGGCACATCTCAATTCAGACTAACCAATTTCAAATGTTTAGTAATCACATGTGGCTGGTGGCTCCGTGCTGGACCGCACAACTCCAAAGCTACTGACATCCAGAAGAAAACGACCCCATCTTTTCACAATAGAACTCACTTGTTAAGCTCTACTGTAAAATACACATGAGATTTCTAGATTTGACAATTAACAGTGATGATGATATAATAATAATAGTAACAATAACAATAACTAACACTTAATACAGAACAAACCATCCCCAGATACAGTTCCAAGCATGGTTTTTATTCGCTTAACTCTCACAACAACCCTATGAGGATTCTAATCTCCATTATAAAGATAAGAAAATAGTCCCAGGTCAACCAGGTTGCAAAGAAATATTATGCATCTGCTAAGATAATAAAGAAATCTAGGTACTGGCACGGGAAGGTAGTCAAAAATCTTTACATGGGACAGTAAAATTAAAAAACAAGTTGCAGGGATGCCTGGGTGGCTCAGTTGGTTAAGCGTCTGCCTTCGGCTCAGGTCATGATCCCCGGGTCCTGGGATCAAGTCCCACATCGGGCTCCTTGCTCGGCAGGGAGCCTGCTTCTCCCTCTACCTGCCACCCCCCCCCCCCCCCCCCGCCGCTTGTACTGTCACTCTCTCTCTCTCTCTAGCAAATAAACAAGTAAAATCTAAAAAAAAAAAAAAAAAAAGCTGCAGCACAGAATATTTACGTAACATTATTTTTCCAAAAGAAAAACACAATAAAGAGACACTCTTATACATCTGTACTTTCACGTGTACACACTTAATCAGTTATACTCATATTGAAAAGGTTTGGAAGATTACAAACAAATGGTGAACACTGATAATCTCAGGAGGAAGAGAGTTTAAGTTAAAATGAGTCTCAGTTTTGAAATTTTTATCGTTTATATAGTTTAAAACTTATATACCATGTATATAGCCAATGTTGGCAGGGAGAAAAAGTAATGTAGACTGTTAAAAATGGAAGCACAGAGAAGAAACTGGCCTTGAGTTGGACAGTGATCCTACATAATCTGAAATCAAATGAAGGGTATGGAACATCAGGGGCCTGTGCTCTACAAAGCTTTGCCAGATAATTATAATTTAAGAACTGCCCTTTGGGAAGAAAATAGATTTTGGAAGACCATTCAAAATGTACCTATCCTGTGTTATAGATTTTATCAGTAGATAAAATTGGACAATAGGAAGCCTCTGTAATCAATAAGGTCCTCTAAACCAGAAACCTAACAAACTTTTCCCGTAAAGTTTATATTTTCAGCATTGCAGGCCATACGGTCTCTGTTGACTTACCCAACAATGCCATTGTGGCAGGAAAACAGCCATAGACAACAATACATGAACAAACAGTTCAGCTGCGCTGCCAATAAACTGTTCATAAAAACAGACAACTGGATTTCGCCTACAGGCGGTAGTTTGATGCGCCCAGCTCTGAAGAATAAGGTTCAAGGCGTTTAGCTATGACATTATGATACCTTCCCTCTAAAAGAGATCATTGTACGATATAGCTATAAGAAATCTGTTGCATTTACCACAGGAGTGTTGGTAAGAACACTGTATACACTCCACCATCTAGAGAAAGACCCAGAATGGAAATCTGTTTTAGTCTTACATGGCAAGAAATAATTTCTTTCCATGAGAAATGTATCTGTTTTCTCTTTAGAGGACTGCATAACTGATAATGTTTGCAAGAAGATCAGAAAAATTGGTACATCCGTTTTTAAAAATGTTTTCAGGCCAGGTTATCCACATGTTACCTAGAACTCTTTCTAGGTCTTGATATTTATTTTGGTTACCTTTTCCCTACTCCAAATTGTAGCTATCTGTACTTCCCCATTTGACTGGACAGAAAATGAAAGAGGAAATTTTAAAAATTAAAAGTAAAAGCAGGGCGCCTGGGTGGCTCAGTTGGTTAAGCGACTGCCTTCGGCTCAGGTCATGATCCCAGGGTCCTGGGATCAAGTCCCACATCGGGCTCCCGGCTCAGCAGGAAGCCTGCTTCTCCCTCTCCCACTCCCCCTGCTTGTGTTACTGCTCCCGCTGTCTCTGGTCTCTGTCAAATAAATAAATAAAATCTTAAAAAAAAAAAAAAAAAGTAAAAGCAACTCACCTGGGACTTCATCATTTTCTGCTTTCTTCCAACAGGGCAGAAGCCTGAAAGAGCAAAACTGGTGATCAGAAGGACATTTTCACAGACCAGACCCAGTCTGCAGCTTCCACATTCACCAATCCAGAAACATTCACCACTAGACGTCAGGTGGATGATGGGACAACCAGGGATAAGGCTGTTTGGTCCTTGCAGAAGGGTCAGGAAGCACTAGGTGAAGGAAGTCCTCTTGTGACTACACTATGATGATAAAGAACTTGGTCAAGGCGATTTAATTGTATAGATATGTTTCATATTGACTCACTAAGAGCTTATTGTTCCCCTATGAACCAGTAATTCTATTTGTAGAATATTTTTATAAGGCAATAAACATAAATAGATTTATATAAAAATTAACTGCAGATGGACTTCCCTAGCACTAAGAATGGCCATGACCAAATGGAAAACTGAGAAATGTGTTCCCTTATTCCCCAGAAAGAATCAGTAGCTGAATTCAATGATCTCCCAAGAGAGCGTTTATATTTTCCGTCAACTCAGCAAATTCTCCTGCCAATCAATATTCATGGACCAAAATGTTAATTTTAAGATGTTTTCTGTTTAAACTGTAATTGCAGATTTTCAACAGTGCAGTCATCTGTGTATAAAAATGGTGATAGGTTGGAAGCACTCGTACAAGAGAATATACTACAATGCAGGAAGGTATATACCTGGTCAATTTTTCTCAGTCCCAGGAGGAGTCATGCAGACAAGACTGAACTGATTCAGAGGAACTGAATGCTCCCATGACACGGAGACTGTTTTATATGGAGTATTCCAGGCGTTGTCAAAACTGATCTGGAAGGAAACAACCAAAATAGTAATGCTCATGTCTGGGTACCCAGCAGGTGCTCAGTGTTTCTTGAATAAAATATAAAATTATTTCAATAAGCTTAGAAAAAGGCAGAAAGTCACACTTTTGGTAATAATCCATCCTTTTTTATTTGTTCGGTCTTGTTTTAAAATGATCATGGGGGGTGGGGAGGCACCAGGCTCAGGGTGCAATGGTGAACTGAGAAGGGCGTCTAACTTTAAGAACTCAAGGGTTGCCTAAAACCTGTGGAAATTTTAAATGTATGTAAAAGTCTTTCCCAGTAAATTGGGGCTGATCATCATGACTGTCTGATCCGATTATTGTTCCCTCCAAATTTCTGAATCCTCGGGCCTGGCAATGACACACTCACAGAACTCCCCCATGACCATCATATCACTGACCACGACGTGGATGTCCCGGTCATTTAGTCCAAGCCTCCTCCCCAATCACTGATTCTCCAGAGTCCCCTAAATCACTGACCCCAGTCAGGCCCCTACACGCCATTTCTGATCCCACAGGCAACCCCATCACTGACACGTCATGCCCCAATTACTAACCTCATACCTCACTCCAACCCTGACTCCCAAATAAACCCAACACTAATCCCACAAACCTCCCCACCGCTGACGTCATAAACCTCCAATCACTGACCCTCAAAGACCCCTTGCCTCCTGTTACCAATCTAACGGACTCACCGCACACAGCCGCCTTCCGACTTGCGGCTCTGTTATCCGGTCCCGAAACGCCCATCACCGCGTTAGCCGGGACGGCTGTCACAGCCATACTGGCGAACTCTCCCGCTTCCTGTCTGGGAGAGCGCAGCGCGGGGCTCCTGAGCCTGCGCTGTTCCGTACTGGGCGGTTTGGCCCACTCTGCACCCTCGGCGGCTTTGTTCAAGAGGCAAGATGGCGGCTCCCAGGCGCTGTATCTCGTTGTGGGAGCCGCCATATTGAGAGTCCGGCCAGATCCGTACACGCGGAGGAATTCGATTTATTCCTGAGTTTGGACTGTGCCACCGCGGCGGCGAGGGGAGGGGGAAAGATGACAGAAAGGAGGACTTTACAAACCAGTGAGGCACGAGGTTTTGCAGAGAGCTTTTACAGGAGGATTGGGGAAGAAGTTTGAGTGATACGACCTCTAGTAAAAGATTGCATTTGGTGAAAGAGAAAGAATTTGGAATGTTAAAATACTCTCATTGACGACACTACTTAAACATGTTTGTAAATGGTACAGCCCTGCACCGGGAGATTCTACTTGATGAGAGGGGTGAAACGTGAAATGGTAGTGTCCCCTCCGTGGAGCTGCCGCTGTGGGAAAGAGGGGCCAAAGTGGTGGTGGGTGGAGGAGAGGGATACACAGCAGAAATGAACTTTAAACTAAAAGCGATTATAAGGAATTCTCTAGGGGAAATTACTAATGTTGGAGGGAGTTGCAGGGGCGGACTGAAGAAGAAAGGAAAACTGAGAGACGGGGAGGCGACTGAGGCCCAGAGCGATGACGTTGAGACGGAGAAAGTAGGGGCCTGTGTAGGCAGCGGTGGGAGCCTGAAGGGCAGAAAACGGGGCGCAGAGGGACAGAAGTGGGACGCTAAAGGACACAACGCGGGAGACTCGGAGAGAGAGGGAGATTGAGACAGAGAAAGGGGAGACTGAAAAACAAGAAAAAAATGGAGAGGAAGCCGGCGAGGAGGTTAGATTTCAGGAAAGTATCACGTGAAAAAACCTACAAACCACTTACCATAACCATTAGGTCATACGCCAGGCTTTTATATATTTATAAGATATAAATGAATATATGTGTGTGTTATATGTGTTAACATGTTTTATGTGCTTAAATAGATCCGATTTTGAATCATGGTTTTCAAAGGAGACATTATTTTTGGCTCATGTAATTAAATGAGCAGCAATTTTACATTGAGCACTTATATTTCTCATGTCAAGTAAAAACAAATCTGGACTTAGGGAGAGATTTTATTCAGAAAGATGATTGCAGGGGCATCTGGGAGGCTCAGTTGGTTAAGCGTCTGCCTTGGGCTCAGGTCATGATCTCGGGGTTCTGCATGGGGCTCCCTGCTGAGTGGGGAGTCCGCTTCTCCCTCTTTCCCTCTGTGCTCTCTCTCTCAAATAAATAAATAAAATCTTAAAAAAAAAAAAAAAAGAAAGATGGGAGAACACTTCACTCTCAGAAATCTGCAAGCATCTCAAAATCAAACTGACCCCCCCCCCCCCCCCCCCCCCCCCCCCCCCCCGCCCTTTCTTTAACATAGGGTTAAGATGGGTTAGCGGGAACTTTGAAGAGGTAGGAGTGTGTATGTGGCAAAAACAGGGCACTTTAAAATGTTTCTGGGGTCCTCACATTCTGAGAAAAAGCTGTTAAGGGAGGATGTTCTGCATATACAACTTGCTTTAGTCTCTGTTTAAACTTGGGGAGGAGCCAAAGCTTAGGTGCCTGAGGGAAGAGAGAGGCCTAACTTTTGGTCAAGACAAAGAAGAGGGTAAGAAGTGGGCAGCTGTGCTCATTCCCTTCAATTTAAACTCCCACAGTTACATCAATATTTATTGCATGCCTCAGGCTTAAGACTGAGGGTACAAAGGGTACAGTGCACACTGCACAAAGGGTACAGTGATGATTAATTCAGAATCCTCAAGGAGTGATGCCAGTGTAAGTTGTAGATATGGGAAGGGGCTGAAACCATGGAGAGCCTTGTAGGAATTGTAAAAACTGCAGCTCTTGATCCAAAGAGTGATGAGAAGCTGTCCCTAATGTGTCTCAGTAAACAAGAAACTGAAGAAGACTTCCTTCATAATGAAATAAATACAAATTAAAGCTGCAGTAAGGTTCTGTCTCATTTATTTGCTTGTTTAAAAAAATATTCTAATTTTGGAAATACATGGTGTTGATAAGGACAATGGGAATCAGGAATTCTCATGTATTATTGGTAGGACAGAAAAATGATACAGCCCCTGTATAGGTGGTTTAGCAATAGCTAGCAAAAATACATGTATTAGTTATCTTTTGCTGTGTAATCAATTACCTGAAACTTAGCACTTTGAAACTACAAATGTTTATTGTCAAATATTTCTGTGAGTCAATCTGGGAATGGCTTAGCTGGATGGTTCAGATTTAGTCTCATGGATTTGCAGTCAAGCTGTTGGTCAGGGCTGCAGTTATTTCAAGACTCAAATGGAGAAGGATATGCTTTCAGATTCAATCAAATGGCTGATTATACATCTCAGAATATCATTTTCCAAGCTCTATTCCTTACTATGTGGACCTTTCTACAGGCTACTTGATTATCTTGACATGGTAGTGGTCTTCCCTCTCTTCAAGCCTGCCTGATAATGTGATAGCTGGCTTCTACCAAGCCCAAGTGAGTCAAAGGAGAGAGAGAGAGCGCACATGCAAGGGCACATAAGATAGAAGCCACAGTCTTTTTATAACCTAAATTAGAAGTAATATCTCATTACTTCTTCTGTGTTTTGTTTGCTAAAAATGATTCAGGAAGGCCTGCCCACTGAAAATCAAATGGGAATTGAGCCCCACCTCTTAAGGGGAGGACGGTCAAAAGTTATTGTCATTAACTTTCACCCTTTGATTCAGAAACTCCACTTCCAAGAATATATTTCAAAGATGCATTGGCAAAAAAAAAAAGGACCAAAAAAATAGTCAAAAGAAAGATTATTCATTACAATTTAGTATTATTTTTTTGATATCAAAAGACAAACATCTGGGCACCTGGGTGGCTCAGATGGTTAAGCGTCTGCCTTCGGCTCAGGTCATGATCCCAGGGTCCTGGGATTGAGTCCTGCATTGGGTTCCCTGCTCTGCGGGGAGCCTGCTTCTCCCCCTCCCTCTGCCTCTCCCCCTGCTCATGCTCTCTCTCTCTCTGTATCTCTGTGTCTCGAATGAATAAATAAATAAAAAATATTTAAAAAAAAAAGACAAACATCTGGATGCCTGGGTGGCTCAGTCGTTAAGCATCTGCCTTCAGCTCAGGTCGTGTTCCCAGGGTCCTGGGATCGAACTCCGCATCGGGCTCCCTGCTCGGCGGGAAGCCTGCTTTCTCCCTCTCCCACTCCCCCTGCTTGTGTTCCTTCTCTCACTGTGTTTCTCTCTCTGTCAAATAAATAAATAAAATCTTTAAAAAAAAAAGATAAACATCTATTAACAGAGGTCTGGTTGTATAAATTATCATATACACATAAAACAGTACTGTTCATCAGTAAGAGAGACAGAAAAATCTCTATGTAACTATATGGAGTGAGATTCAGGATATAATGTTATGGGGAAAAATGAAGATGGTTTTTTACTACTTAGTTTTATAAAATATGAAAATGAATGAATATATATACAGTCAAGTCCCATTATTCATTATAGTTATGTTCTATATAAGGTTGCTGCAAACAGAATTAGTGAATGCTGAAACATTGCTCTTAGGGGAAATATATAAATATATATACTTATACATATACAGATACATAAGACACATACACACAATACATATGTATTACAGGTATTATAATCTTATATTGCAACTTCGTGAATTTTACAACTTGTACAACTTTTATAACAATCTTAAAATCAACTTATCCTAGGAGATTCTACTTTCTTTATTTTACAAAAGAGAAAATGAAGTTCAGAAGCATTAAGTGACTTACCTGAGGTCACTACACTAACAGGTGCCAGAGTTAGATTCAAACTATAACAGAGTGGCCCCAGAGCTGGAGTTTCTTATACTATACTGCCCCTGCTGTCTCCATCCTCTTGAAAGCTGTAACAAGAGGAAGAGCATCCCCTCAGTTCAACCTCACATGGAAATGTGTGCATGAGGCAACTCAAATGTTTCACTGTTCTGTGCATGTCTTATGACTGCAAAAGCACCACATTGATCAGGGGGTTATGTCAATTTTAGCAATTAAGTGAATTTGCAGATATGGAATCTGAATAATGAAGACCAACTGTATGCATGTGTGTGTATCTGAAAAATAAAAAGCAAATAATGGAAGAATAAACCATCAAAATATTACCTATAAAGAGTGCTGTTAGTTATCTACTTAAATGTAGCAACCTATCCCAAAACTAAGTGACTTAAAACAACACACATTTATTGTCTCTTTGTGTCAGGAATCTGGACATGGATTATCTGGGTCCTCTGCTTCATGGTCTCCCACAAATCTATAATCAAGGTATTGGCCTAGGCTGGGGTCTCATCTGAAGGTTTAAATGAGGAAAGATCCACTTCCAAGCTCAATTACATGACTGTTGGCAGAAATCACTGTCTCAAGGATTGTTAAATGAAGGGTATTCACATCCTTGCTGGCGGTTGAATGGAAGCTACCCATAGTACCTTGCCATGCAGGACTCTCCAACTTGTGACTTATATATTTATTGAGGCAGGAGAAAGAATCTGTAAGCAAGATGGAAGTCACAGTCTTTTATAACCTAATCACAGAAGTAACACTCACTCTATGTTGCCATATTCTATTGGTTCAATGCTACTTACTCATATGGAGGGTATTACAAAGGCCATGAATACCAGGAGGTGGGAATCATTGCCCATTGTAGACCCTTGCTACCACAGGGAAGAAGAAAATAAGATAGAGAGGACAGAGATAGTACATAATCTTCTTTGAATGTACATGTTCTGTTAATTTGACTTTAGAACCTCAAAATACTTATAACATTATGAAACAAAATTAAATTTTATAAAACAATCCCATATTTCTACTTCTGGCCAAAGTGAAATAACAAGGATTGGATTACACTTTTGCCTGAAACAATGGAAAACCCAGACAAATGCATTAAACAATGGTTTTCAAGACATTGGACATCAGGCCTTTAAGGACAGTGATCCTTAAAGATGGGAAACAAATGAGGTAACTCCTTTTGATTGCTCAGTTTGCTGCCTTGAGAACATTTCCAGGATACAACACAGGGAAAGGGAGCACAGGCAAAGTCCAGCAGACTCCCAGAGTGAGGAGAAAGAACCAAGGAAGCTAGGATCACAGAGCAGAGGACCAAAGAGGAGAAAGCTGTACCAAAAAGAGAACTCCAGAGTCTTGCAGAGGATCTACTTCAAGTACTCATCAGAATATTGCTCAGTGTATGTATATAAGGAAGCTATCAAAGTTTGGGAAAATAAACACATGAAATGAAGGAGGAAACAGTAACTGGATCTCACAAAAAGCCAAGATCAATACCTGTTTCTACCAGCCAGACTGGGAAACTTTGCTATTCATGGGGCATTGGGAAGAGTAGTCAAAAGGTTCTGCCTCAATACTGAAAGTAGTTAGCTCTACACTAAAATCTTGCTCTAGTGCCACCTAACAAATCATACTTAAAAGGATCAAACTATTTCCAAGTAACAACTGAACTGCAGAGGAAAGGTTTACAAAAAATTGGAATACAAAAGTAGCACCCAACAAGGTAAAATTCACAATGTCTTGCATCAAATCAATAATTATCAGACACGTAGGGACGCCTGGATGGCTCAGCTGGTTAAGAGTCTGCCTTCGGCTCAGGTCATGATCCCAGGGATTGAGTCCCACATGGGGCTCCCTGCTCAGTGGGGAGCCTGCTTTACCCTCTGCCTGCTGCTCCCCCTGCCTGTGCTTTCTCTGTATCTCTCTCTCTGACAAATAAATAAATAAAAGCTTAAAAAAATAATTATTGGACATGTATAGAAACTGGAAAATGATACTCATAAGAAGAAGAAAAATCAAAGAAAAAGAAAAGAAATCAGATTTGAAAAAGATATTGGAAATTGCAGACCTGGATGTTAACAAGTTATTATAAATCTTGCAGTTATTAAAAGGATAGTACTAAAATATTATGAACAACTTTAGCCTCATAACTCTGAGAAGGTAGATGAAATGGGCCATTTTCTCAAACACCAAAACTCAACCAAGATGAAATAGATAATCTGCATAGTCCAAATTAAAATCTACTCTTAATTAAAGATCTTGCAAAAAGAAAAGACAGTTTCATTGGAGAATTCATCTAAATTTAAAGAAATAACATCGATTTTATTAATCTCTTCCAGAAAACAGAGGAGGGAATACATGCCAAATCATTTTATCAGGAAATTATTACCAAAACCATACCAAGAGAGAAAACTATAGACCAATGTGCCTCATGAACTTAGACACAAAAATCCTTAACAAAATATTAGCAAACCAAATCCAACAATCTATTAAAAGAATTATACACTATGACAAAGTGGAATGTATTCCAGGTATGCAAAGCTGGCTCAAATTTGGAAATTAACCAATCGATGTAACCCATCTATCAACAAGATACAAAGAAAAAGTATGTGATTATATCACCAACACAGAAAAATCATTTGACAAAAATCCAACACCATTCATGATAAACACTCAGCAAACTAGTAATAGAGGGAATTTCTTCAACTTGATAAAGAGCATATACAAAAAAGAACAAAAAACCCATAGCAAACAAATATTTAATGGTGAAATATTATACATTTCCCTCCTTAGATCAGGAACAAGGCAATAGTGTTTGCTCTCACTACTCTAACTCAACATAGTATTGGAAATTCTACCCATTAAAATAACACAAGAAGACAAAATTCAAACTGTAGAGATCAGAAAGGAAAGAAAGAAAACTGACATGAATGATGTCAGTCCTTTATAGAAAATCCAAAGGAATTTACCAAAATTAAGCCTAAAACTTAATAAGTAAGTTCAGCAGGGGCACCTGAGTGGCTCAGTCGGTTAAGTGTCTGCCTTCAGCTCAGGTCATGATCTCAAGGTCCTGGGATCGAGCCCCTTATCAGTCTCCCTGCTCGGTGGGGATTCTGCTTCTCCCTCTCTGTCTGCCCTCCCCACTCCTGCTCTTGCTATCTCTATGTCTCAAATAAATAAATAAAAGTCTTTTTTAAAAATGAGTTCAGCAAAGTCACAGGATACAAGAACATCAGTACATAAAAATCAATCACATTTCTATAGGCTAACAATAAGCATATGGAAATAAAAACATAATATCATTTCAATTGGTACAAAGAGATCAAAATACTTGGGCTTACACTTAAAGGATCTTTAGGAAGAAAATTACAAAATGTTGTTGAAAGAAATCAAATAAATGGAGAGATACATCATATCCATTGAGTTTAAGATTCATAAACTGTAAAGAAGTTATTTCTCCTCCAAACTGATCTATAGGTTTAATGTAATTTCTATTAAAATCACAGCAAGTTGTTGTTGTTTGTAAACTTAGACAAGGTTATTCTAAAATTTGAATGGAAAAGAACAAGCCATAGAATACTAAAAAATCTTAACAATAAAGAATAAAGTTGAAGGAATCATCCCACAACTTCTGTACTGGAAGTTCTAATCAGTGCAATAAAGCAAAAAGAAATAAAAGATGCCCAGTGTGGAAAGGAAAATATAAAACAATCTTTATTTATAGATACATGGTCTTCTATATAGAAAATCTGATGTATTCTACTACCACCTGTAACAAAACGGCTACTATTAGAACTAATCAGTAAGTTTAGAAAGGTTGTAGTATACTAGATCAATAACAGTTGTATTTCCATATACCTATCAACAAATTATCAGACTAAAATTTAAAACATCTACAGAATTTCTTTTAAATGTGAAAGGCTTGGGGGTAGGTCTGACAAAAATTGTGAAACATCTATACATTGAAAACTACTAAACATTGCAAATAGAAATGAAAGAAGACTTAAATAAAGGACTATGTCCTGTTCATGTGTCAGAAACCTCATTATTGTAAACCTCAAATTGATTTATAGATTCAGTGCAATCAATTTAAATTGCAGCAAGCTTTTGAGAGGAAATTTACAAGATGATTCTTAAAATTCATATGGAAATGAAAAGGTCTAAGAATAGCCAAAAACCTTTGCAAAAAAAAAAACTGTTTTAGGTCTAATACTACCTGACCTCAAGATTTATTATATACACAGCCACAATAATCAAGACAGTGTGGTGCTAGTGTAAAGATAGAAAAATGGATAAATGCAACAAAATGGATCAGAAATAGATCCAACTGATATAATGACAAATTTTCAACAAAGGTATTTCAGTGAGGGGAAAAATAGTGTTTTCAACAAATAACTGGATATCTATATTTTAAAACGAAGCCTTAATCCATTATTCATACCATATACAAAAAGTTAACTCAAAATGGACCATAACCCTAAATATAAAATCTAAAATTATAAAACTCCTAGAAGAAAATGTAGGAGAAAACCTTTGGGATTTAGGATTAGGCAAAGATTTCTTAGGTAAGGACAATAAAAGCATGAACCACAAAAGAATAAATGATAAGTTGAAAGTCTGGTCTTCAAAAGACACCATGAAAAGAATGGAAAGACAAGCCACAGACTAGGGGAAAATATTTTCACATCATGTATCTGATAAATAACCAGTAGCTAGAATGTATAAAGAGTTCTAACAACCAAATCTTAAATACTGAGCAAAAGATTTGAACAGACACTTTACTAAAGATATACTAATGGCAAAAAAGAACATAGAAAGATGCCCAACATCAGTAGTCATCAGGGAAATTGCTAATTAATACCACAGTGAGATACCACTTACACACCTACTAAAATGGCCAAAATTTAAAAACTAGTATTACCAAATGTTGGCAAGGATGTAGAGAAATGAACTTTTACACAGAGCTGGTAGAAATGCAAAATGGCGTATAACTTTGGAAAATGGGTAATTTCCTTTAAACATAAACCTATATGATCCAGCCATTTCATGCCTAATATTTATCCAAGAGAATAAGTATTAGGCATGTGTGCATACAACACACAATATCCAAGACATGTGTGCATAGTTATTCAGGAATGCTCATAGCAGCTTTATTTGTAACAAAAACTGGAAGTAACTCAAATATCCATCATAGGCAAATGGATAAACTATCCATACAATGGGATACTAATTAGCAAGAAAAATGAATGACCTCTTGATACACAACAAATTGGATTAAATTCAAAACAGTATGTGGAAAGAAACCAGTAAAAACAAGAATTTACATGTTATTATTCCATTATATCAAATTGTAGGACATGCAAAAGAATATATATAGTGGCCGAAAGCAGATCAGTGGTTGTCTGGGGAGAGGGTGGAGAGCTGGTGAAAGACTAACTACCAAGGGGTAAGAAGCAGCTTTTAGGGATGGACATGTTCCTTGTCTTGATTACGGTGATAGTTTCACTGATATATACATAAGCCAAAAGTTACCAAATTATATACTTTAAATATGTGCAGTTTATTGTGTCTATTATATCTCAATAAATTTGCTTTAAAAAAAAAAACTTCACCATGCTTAAAATGCCCTACATGTATCTGCTCCTTTTTTTGACAATATAAACACCTCTTCCCCTAATCCATTCCACTTCAGTCTGTTCTTCCCCAGCTTTCACCTCAAGGCTTTTGAGAACACTCTTCTTACTAGTATATAAACTTATCACTACTCTCTCCAACTGCCATAGCAAATAAGATTTAGATTATCTTCCCAAAACAAAAATACCTTTCTCTTCTGGTCTTTCTTAATCCCAGCTTACCCACACCATATAAACTTCCTAATCTATGAAATTTTGGAATATTATTCCACACAGATTAAGTCAGTAAAACTGTTCATTCACCCTATCATTTGGTCCTTCAACTAATATTTAGTGAACATTATGTACTATGCATTCTTCTAGAACTTGAGCCATATCATTATAATAATGCAGCTAAATATTTCTGCCCCAATTGTGCTTAAATGCTACCAAAGTGGACTGAGAGTAAATAAACAAAATAAATTATAACATGAAAAAAGTGCCATTAAAAAAGTGAAATAAAGCAAGGTGATAAGTCGTAGCACTTGGGGGGAGTTTTTGTTACATATGGAAACCTGCTAGTCTTAGAGAAGTCTGATCTAATCAGTTATTTAAGAACACAGAATCATAATACACTGCAATTCTACAGTGATAAAATTACATAATGATAGTTATGAGTGCCTGCTCAAGGCTACCAGAAGAAAGAAAATAATAAAGATTGGAGCAGATAGAAAAAACATAGATAATAAAAACCAATGAAACCAAGAAATTGTTCTTCAAAAACTTTAACAAAATTAACAAACTTTCAGCTAGACTGACTTAGGAAAAAAGAGAAAAGATTCATAGAAAATCAGAAATAAAAAAGATAAAAAGATAAAAAAATTGATCTTACAGAAATAAAAAAGATTATGAGTGTGCTATGAACAATTGTACACCAACAAACTGGATAATCTAAATGAAATGGACAAATCCTTACAAACCCAAAACTTACCATTGCTGAATGATAAAGAAGTAGAAAATCTGAATTAACCTAAAACTAGTAAGGAGATTGAATTAGTAATCAAAAACCTCCAAACAGATAATCCTGACTACATCTGCTGCTGGCACTGTCTCCTCCACATCAGAGGTCAAAGAGAGATGCACA
Source organism: Mirounga leonina (assembly GCF_011800145.1). Classification (NCBI taxonomy): domain Eukaryota; kingdom Metazoa; phylum Chordata; class Mammalia; order Carnivora; family Phocidae; genus Mirounga; species Mirounga leonina. The sequence continues at coordinate 6,482,438 of NW_023270921.1, forward strand.
TCATATCTCACTCCTCCTAGAGATGAAGAATTTGAATCCCAAAGAAAAGGAAGATCTAGAAAATTAGAACAGTCTAGAAGATCAATGCAGGGGGTGACACTGAAGAGGCTGAAAAACAGTAAGAAGTTGTTCTACCAGAACCAGAGAATAAGAATGAAGAAAAACAGGATAAAGAGAATCAAGAAGAAAAGGAATCAGAAAGGTCTAGAGAAGATGAATATAAACAAAAGTACTTCAGAACATATGAGCTTTATGCGTTACAGACTAGAATCAACTTCAAGTTCAACCATCCTGTCCTCTTCATGGTCTACCATGAACAGTTCACTCTATGCTTCAAGTCAACTAAACAGGCCAAATAGTCCTGTAGGTGTAATTTCTGTTTACTCCAGAGTTAACAAAGGAAAATTGAAAGAGAGGGAGAAAGAAAAAAAGGAAAAAGAAGATAAACCATAACCTAAATCAATCACAGAATGATGGCAAAAAGGAGAAATAAGATCTATGGAAGTTTCATATCGGAAATAAGACAGCAATGAAAATGAACAAGAGGAACAATCATAGAGAAGAGGGATCCAAATAAGAATAAAACTGAGATTCCATTTCTAGATAAGAAGCCCATCCCGCATCAGCTAGGTGATCAGTATGATGCCTCCTGGAATGCTCTGGAGCATAGTTTCTTAAAAGAAAGAAAACCTTACAGTAGCAGGCTAAAAAAGGATTGATTCCAGACTATAAGAACCCTTACGAACAAATTCTAGCTGAAAAGAAAAAGCTTAAAATAGCTACATGAGGCAAATATGGAACTGACAGATTTTAAATCGTAGTTGGAAAAGGCCACCCAGAGTTAAGAAAGATTTGCTGTGAGGTCACTATTAGAAATGGAAAAGAAGGAACAAAGAGCTTTAGAAAGAATGAAGACCTGAAGTAGAAGTAGAGCTCAAATGCTACCAGACCTAAAAGCAGACAAATAAAAGTTAAAGGATGAAAATAGGGCATTGGTCAGTACTGAGCACACTTTCCAAATTAAAAAGAGAAGCAGCAAGTAATGGAACCACACATATTAGCAACCCAGCAGCCCATAATCGAGTCACTTGAAACCGGGGAAGAATCCTTGGAGACTATCATTTTCAGATATCCTGCCAAATGCCCACTTACCTAGGTTGTTTCATTTTTTTATTTTCTTGTATTGAGACCATTGTTCCATATTAATGCAGCTGCTGAGAGGTTTGTTTTAATGACTGAGAAAACTTGGTTTACAAGTCTAGGATATAAAGAAAGTGCTCAAGGCCAGATCTTCCTCAGATATTTAACCAATAAGGCTTAATTTTACATAAACACTTTCATGTCAATAAAAACTTTGAGCTCTCACAGAGGACAAGTATTCAACATTTTTGATGAGCCACAGTTTTGAGTTTTTCAATATTTTTTTTTTTTACTTTATATGTTTGGTTTTGTATTTTTTCCTTTCTAACTCTCCATGTGCCAGACTCTTCCATGTTTTCAGCTTTTTCATTTATAGAAAATGACACATGCTCTTCTGAGATCATTGTTATGTATTAATTAGGCTAATGTTGTGTTGTCTCTCACCTAAATTTCTTGGTGGAATATTTGCTTTCACTATGCAATATGCATTTATTTCCTGTGTAAAGCTTTAAAGTCAATTGAGATTAGACTCCTTTAAGCCCTATTTTCTGCCTTCATTGGTCAGTTTGTTTTTTATTATTGTAGTATAAGATATTAGATGCTGTAATCTTCACATTTTAGTAGGTCCTGAGTGATGCTGTATATATAGACAAGTGTCTTGTTTTGATCTTTAGACTACCACATGTCATGCTTGACTATTTTCTTATTTCACATATCTGTTAATGCAAAGTAGGCTACTCCATAATTGTGTAAAAAACAAAATATGCTAACATGAATAAAGGCTTTAAAAGGCATACAACAGGTGGAGCCCTATCCTTACAATATTTTTCTACTTTATTTTTTTAAAAGATTTTATTTATTTATTTGAGAGTGAGAGAGAGAGAGAGAGAGAGCATGAGTGGGGTAGGAAGGGCCAAGGAAGAGGGAGAAGCAGACTCCCCTGCTGAGCAGGGAGCCTGATGCAGGGCTCCATCCCAGGACCCTGAGCTGAAGGCAGACACTTAACTGACTGAGCCACCCAGGTGCCCTCATTTTTCTACTTTAAAGTGCTTTTACTTTTCTTTTCATTTTTTATTTCTTAGTGTTCAACCCCGATTAAGGTTGCATAAGGTAACTCTTTACACATCACATACCTAAATTTATCTGACTACTGTGTAAAACCCTGTGCTAGCCAAAGTAATGCTATGACAGCATTTGCAGACTTAACCTGTTATTGTTAAATGCATGTCATTGCCATGTAGAGACATTAATTTTGATACTGCCAACATCTTCCGACTACTTTATACATTTCAGTGGCCTTTTCTTTTTAAAAAAAGAGCAAAACCTGGGTTACTTGTATGGTTCAGTTGGTTAAGTGTCCCTCTCGATTTCGGCTCAGGTCATGATCTCAGGGTTGTGGGATGGAGCCCCGCACTGGGCTACATGCTCAGCAAGGAGACTGCTTGAGATGCTTTCTCTCTCCCTCTGCCCCTCCCCCACTTGCACTCTAAATAAATAAATAAATAAATGAATGAATAAATAAATAAAAATTTTTTAAGAGGAAAACCAAGTTCATAATGAAGATAGTTTTTTATTTGGAAAAATAGCTTTTCTATTCTCATTAAGCCATGGGAAAAAAATATCTAACAAATAACTGTCTCCTTAACCACTAAACAGTTTAGCCATTTGAATAAACCATACACTGTAAAGTTTATAGTGGCCAACTGTATTACTGATTGTACATATTAAATGTGTGTGTGTTCCTTCATTTTATTTTAAAGATTTTATTTATTCATTTAGAGAGAGAGCGAGCGTGAGTGGGGGAAGGGGGAGAGGGAGAGAAAGAATCCCAAGCAGACTCCATGCTGAGCATGGAGCCCAATGCGGGGCTTGATCCCATGACCCTGAGATCACAGCCTAAGCCAAAATCAAGAGTTGGATGCTTAGCTTACTGAGCCACCCAAGCACCCTTCATTTTATTTTTTTAAGAATTTTTTTATTGAAGTATAGTAGATATACGTTACATTAGTTTCAGGGGTACAACATAGTGATTTGACAATTCTATATATTATACTGTGCTCACCACAGTAAGTGTAGTTAACCATATGTCACCATGTTATTACAATATTACTGACTATATCCCTTATGCTGTACTTTTCATCCTTGTGACTTACTTTATAACTGGAAATTTGTACCTCTTAATCTCCTTCATCTATTTCACCCTTCCTCCTAACCCCCTCACTCTGGCAACCACCAGTTTGTTCTCTGTATTTATGATTCTGCTTCTATTTTGCTTAATCTGTTTTTTAGATTCCACATATAGGTGAAATCATATGGTATTTGTCATTCTCTGACTTATTTCACTTAGCATAATATTCTCTAGGTCCATCCATACTGTAACAAATGGCAAGATCTCACGTTTTTATGGCTGAATAATATTCCATTCCATATATAAATATATTTGTAACATCTTTATCCATTCATTTATCAATAGACACTTAGGTTGCTTCCATAGCTTGATTATTATAAATAATGCTGCAATAAAGATAAGGGTGCATGTATCTTTTTGAGTTAGTGTTTTTCTTTGAGTACCCCGTAATAGAATTATGACATCACATGGTATTGCTAATTTTTTGAGGAACCTCCATACGGTTTTCCACAGTGATTGTATCAATTTACATTCTCACCAACAGTGCCTGAGGGTTCCCTTTTCTCCACATCCTCATCAACACTTATAATTTATCTTTTATTTACTGTCTTTTTAACACTAGCCATTCTGACTGGTGTGAGGTGATCTCTCATTGTGGTTTTGATTTGCATTTCCCTGATGATTAGTGATGGTGAACATCTTTTCATGTGTCTGTTGGCCATCTGGATGTCTTATTTGGAAAAATGTCTATTCAGGTCCTCTGCCCATTTTAATCATGTATTATTATTTTTGGTGTTAAGTTGTAGAAGTTCTTTATATATTTTGGATATTAACCCCTTATCAGATATATTGTTTGCAAGTATCCTCTTCTATGTAGTGTGTTTCCTTTTTGCTTTGCTGATGGGTTTCCTTTCCTGTGCAAATGTTTTATTTTGCTGTAGTCCTCATAGTTTATTTTTATTATTTCCTTTGCCTGAGGAGATAGATCTAGGAAAATGTTGCTAAGGCTGATGTCCAAGAGACTATTGCCTATGTTTTCTTTGAGAAGTTTTATGGTTTAAGGTCTCATATTTAAGTCTTTAACCCACTTAGAGTGTATTTTTGTGTATAGTTTAAGAGAGGGGTCCTGTTTCATTCTTCTGCATATTGTTGCCCAGGTTTCCCAACACCATTTATTGAAGACTGTCTTTTCCCCATTGTATATTCCTGGCTCCTTTATCAAAGGTTAATTGACCATATAAGCCTGAGTTTGTTTCTGTGTGCCCCTTTAACAGGTCATTGTGTTCTATTGCCCATTTTAGATTATTTTGAAACCGGAGTATTATTAAGTCAGTAGTTTAAGTGCCCCCTTTCTCAGTTAGTTTTAAGAAGACATATGGTATTCTATTAAACCAGCTCAGAGTCTTGGTTTTTAAAGATACAAAGATAGTTGTGGGGAGTTTACTTTTTATTATACTTAAACTGTATGAATAGTTCATCTGAATATAGAGTATTTCCGGGTCTTATGTGGATGTAACATATACAAATAATTGAATAATTAAATGCATGTTTCTAGTATTTCAGCATTTTCTATTTAGATTATGTATTCTTTGTATACCTAAAACTGAACAGCTACCATGCTATATTGATTCTACTGATAGTACTGAGCAGACCCAGTTTCTGCATGAAAATAGTTGCAAAAACTATTTTGGAAATAAAATGTATTTTGACACATACAAATAAAACTAAAACAAATAAAATAACTCCCATCAAATAAAATCAGGACCTGATGCCTCACTAATGAACTCTACCAAATATTTAAAGGAAAATAAACACACTCTTCTGCAAAATCTTCTAAAAAAACTGAAGAGGAAGGTATACTTCCAAACTAATTCTCGGAGCGTTTTTCTGCTATCAGAGCCAGACTAAGATACCACAGAGAAAAAAACTACAGACCAATATTCCTGATGAGTATGAATATAAAAATTTTCAATAAAATAACAGCAAACAGAATTCAACACACATTAAAAGGATTATGCACCATGAACAAGTGGGATTTATTCCTGGAATGCAAGGATGGTTCAACATATGAAAATCAATGTAATATGGTACATGAATAGAATGAATGAAAACCACAGGATCACCTCAACTGGTTCAGAAAAAGCACTTGACAAAATTCAACACACTTTCATGATTAAATAAAACATTCAAAAAGTACAAATCGAAAGAAAATAAGGGCCATACATAAAAAGCCCAGAGTTAACATACTCAACGGTAAAATAATGAAACTTTATCTCTAAGATCAGAAACAAGACAAGAATGCCTGCTTTTGCCACTTATATTCAACATAGCACTGAAAGTCATAGCCAAAGCCATTAGGCAAGAAAAAGACACAAAAGTCATCCAAAACAGAAAAGAAAAATTAGCTGTTCTCAGATGATATCTTATATACAGAAACTCTAAAGATTCTACAAAACAAAAGATCTGATAAATGAATTCAGTAAGGCCGCAGGATACAAAATCAACACACTAAAATCTGCTTCGTTCCTATACACTAACATGGAAGAATCTAATACAGAAATTAATAATTCCAATTATTAATAAAATACACAGGAATAAACTTAACAAAGGAGACAAGACTTGTACACTGGAAAATTACAAACACAGCTGAAAGAAACAAAACACACAAATTGAAAGAAACCGCATATTCAGATTGGAAAACTTAATACATTTAAGATGTAAACATCACCCAATGTGATCTACAGACACAACAAAATTTTTATCAAAATCCCACCCAATGGCATTTTTTTAATTTTTTGCAGAAATAGAAAAATCCATCCTAAAATTCATATGTAATCTCAAGGGACTCTGAATAAACATACCAAGTATGTTTTCTGACCACAATGGTATGAAACTAGAAAATAACAAAGAAAACTGGAAACTCACAAATATGTGGAAATTTAACACATACCTGAACCAAGATATTTTACAAATATCTTGAAGCAAATGAAAATGGAAACACAATTTACTAAAACCTATTGGATGTAGCAAAAGCAGTTCTAAGCAGGCAGTTTATAGTGATAAATACCTACATTAAGAAGCAAAGATCTCAAACAACCAACTTTACACCTCAAAGACATAGAAAAAGAAGAAAAGATTAAGCCAAAAATTAGCAGAAGAAAGGAAATAATGGAGTCAGAGCAGAAACAAATGAAATAGAGAGCAGAGAAACAATAGAAAAGATCAACAAAACTAAAAGCTGGTTTTCTGAAAAGCAAAATTAACACACCATTAGTCACACTAAGAAAAAAGGAGAGAAGACTCAAGTACAATTAGAAATGAAAGAGGAGACAACTGATAACACAGAAATACTACAGAGCATAATGTCACTTAGAACAATTATGCCAACAAATTGCATAACCAAGAAGTAAATTCCTAGAAACATACAACATATGAGACTGAACCATTCATAGAAAATCTTAACAGACCAATAATGAGTAAGAGACTGAATCAGTAATCAAAAACATCTCAACAAAGAAAAGCCCAGGATCAGATAGTTTCACTGGTGAATTCCACCAAATATTTAAAGAATTAACAACAATCCTACTTAAACTCGTCAAAAAAACTGAAGAAGGGAACACTCCCAAACTCATTTTACAAGGCCAGCATTACTCTGACACGAAAGCCAGATAAGGGCACTACAAGAAAAGCCCAACATTTTTGATGAATATAAATGCAAAATTCTCAACAAAATATAAGCACACAGAATTCAACAGCACATTTAAAGGGTCATACACCATGATCATGTGATTTATACCTGGGATGCAAGGATGTTTTAACATATACAAATTGATAGAGGTAATCACCACATTAACAGAATAAAGGATAAAAAAATCATCTCAACATTTTGCAGAAAAATTATTTGTCAAAAATTCAACATCCTTTCATGATAAAAATTCTCAATAAATGAGTCACAGAAAGAATGTTCTTCCACATAATGAAGGCAACATATGGCATGCTCAGAGCTAACATCATAATCAGTGGTGAAGAAAGCTTTTCCTCTAATATCAGGAACAATGCAAGGATGTCCATTCTTGCCACTTCTATTCAACATAGTACTGGAAATACACGTTTTCTAGACATGATGTATTTTTCATGCCACTGTAACTGATACCTTTAAATTTTCATTTTATATCTATTGCATAAACTTTATTTTTAAAAACTTTATATACAGAAACATTGCTACTTTCTATTTCTAATAATTAACCTATACATTTTCATCTTCTATGCATATAATTTTATCAATAAATAATGTTTTATTGCTTTCTAATCAATTACACCAATTTTTTCTTGCCTGATTTTCCTGATTAGGTCTTTCAATGCAATGTTGAATAAAACTGGTGAGAATGGGCATTATCTTTTTTCCAGACTTTAGAGGGATAATTTTCTATACACCAATAAGTATTAAATTTTGCTATATTTTATGGTAATATATAGTACATATTATGTCATGATCAGATCAGTGAGGTTTCCTGGAAGGTAAAAAGGCAAAATGGAAGGCCCATGAGAAGATAAGAACTCTTGAGTCTTTATTTTCCTTACATATTTCTGTAAGTGTTATTATATTATCATTTCCTTCTCACATTTCTGTATGTTCCTGAGATCCTGATTTTCCCATGCTTCCATAAGGGCCAGGTAGGCGTTGGTGGTATAGTGGTTAGCATAGCTGCCTTCCATAAGGGCCAGGTAGGGCCAATTTCCATCAAGACCTCTCAAAGCAGATCACTCCATGGTACATGCCTGAAGGTTTTATTTCCCGGATCCAAATGGCCAATTATAGCCAGTATCAATAACTGTTTACAATGACACAAAGAATTTTCTCACACACATTTGCATATCTTTATGAGGTACGCTATGTCCTCTGCAGAGGTTCCCATACAGAGTCTTACTTCTCAGAGTAAACACTGGGGCCCTGCAGAGAAATGGTCAGCTAAGCAGGACATATGAAGGAATCAAGTAGGAACTTTCTGGCAGAAACCATATTTAGCCACACAGGTCACTATATCCCTGCTACATATGACTTCTCCCCATCAAGATGCTTTCCTAAAGATTCTTACAGAGAAGAGTTGGGCCCACAACGAAGAATACAGAAACATTTTAGAGATAGCAGGTGGGATTCATACCTGCCCATGTAGGCTATCCCAGGCATGTCTTCCACATTCCCTATGGATTTTCCTCTGAGGGCCACTCAATTCTCAGGAAAAAGAACTGGTGCTTTTGGGAAAGGGTAAAACAGGATCTGTGATGGTATCATACACGGTCTTTATGTGCAAGCACCACAACGTACATGTATTTGCAAAATAAAAAGTGAGGTCTCCATAACGTATGAATTAGGCCACCAGACACAAGGCAGTGTTAATGGAAAAAAGATAGAAAAGGAATTCAGGAGAATCAGAAACACAGTGTCTGGAATGCAAATCAAGTTTAAAGGTGTACATCTGGGTATTAGCAACCTCCTTCAAAAGAACAGAAAGGGAAGATAAAGGGGATAAATATGAGCTAAAAACATGTCTCTGCCAGAATTTTATATATAGATCAGGGAACAGATACTTGTGGATGAAAAAAGGCTACACAATCGGTGAGTTACACAAGTTACACAATCGGTGAGTACTGGAATAAGCATTAAAACCCATGGCCATCTATGTCTTTTCATCACACCAAGTTCCTAAAGGGGAGGAGTAAAAGAAAGAAAATAGCAAGAAGTGTCAATTCCAAGATCCTGGGTCCATCCACTGACACAGATCAACTTATATTCTTGAAATAAAACAAAGATACCCCATTTATTGGACCTCATCAACCCATCTTTCCATCTATCTACAAGAATAATTTTACAGATACCCTTAGGAGTAACAATCAAATCCTTCCCCCAGGCACCGTTTCTAGGTCATGGCATCTTTTGACTCAAGCTTTCTTCATGTCCTCTACAGGGAATTACTGCACAGCTATAATTATGCTAAGTTAACAATAACAATATTATCACATGTCCAATTCTTTCTATGTAACATAACCATAAATACATAACTTCAAAATAAACTATATATATGTAACTTGATATATTAATTATTCAGTTCACAATCTCAAAAGTTTTACATGCCATAGTGAAAATGCCCATTATTTATGTAACTGAGATGTCTGTATTATCTGATAAAAAAATTACATCCATTAGGAAGTTTATTTCACTTGTAAAATTTTATCAGTAAAGATGCCCCCAAACTCATTGAAATTCATGGGTTTTGTGTTACTTATTAAGGCTTGAGCAGATACTGAAGACTTTTCTGTGCTTAGTCCATTCTTATGATTTTACCACTGCATGAATTCTCTGGTGTACAGTGAGTTGTGACTTTTGAATGAATGCTTTCCCACATACAGTACATTGGTAGGGTTTCTCCCCAGTATGAATTCTCCGATGTACAACAAGGTCTGACTTCTGGGAAAAGGCCTTTCCACATTCAGCACATATGTAAGGTTTCTCTCCTGTATGAATGCGCTGATGCCCTGGGAGGTGGGACTTCTGAGAGAAGGCTTTCCCACATTCACTGCATACATAAGGTTTTTCTCCTGTGTGAATTCTCTGATGTCCAATGAGATGTGACTGCTGACAGAAGGCTTTTCCGCATTCACTGCATTTATAGGGTTTCTCTCCAGTATGCGTTCTCTGATGTATGATGAGCTGTGACTTCCGGGAGAAGGTCTTCCCACATTCAGTACATTCATAAGGTTTCTCCCCAGTATGAATTATCTGATGTATAATGAGTTCTGACTTCCTGCTGAAGGCTTCTTCGCACTGAGCACATTTGTATGGTTTCTCCCCAGTGTGAATTCTTTTATGGATAATGAGGTGGGACTTCTCACAGAAGGCTTTCCCACATACAGTACATTCATATGGCTTCTCTCCAGTATGAGCTCTATGATGTATAATCAGCTGTGACTTCTGGGAGAAGGCCTTCCCACACTGATTACATTCATAAGGTTTCTCTCCAGTGTGAATTCTCTGATGTATAATGAGGGGTGATTTCTGGGAGAAGGCTTTCCCACAGTCATTACATTCATACGGTTTTTCCCCAGAATGTACTCTCTGATGTATAATGAGGGACGATTTCTGAGAGAAAGCTTTTCCACATTCAGAACATTCATAAGGTTTTTCCCCAGTGTGAGTTCTCTGATGTACAATGAGATGTGACTTCTCACTGAAGGCTTTCCCACATGCACCACAATCATATGGTTTCTCTCCAGTATGAATTCTTTGATGTATTATGAGTTGTGACTTTTTTAGAAAAGATTTTCCACATTCAATGCACAAACAGGTCTTCTCTCCACTTTCAACATTCACATATTGAATAAGAGATTGTTTATTGCTGATAATCTTTCCACACTGACTATCTTCACAGTGTTTCACTCCATTATGAATTTCTTCATGCTTAGAATAGGAAGAAATAAGTGTATTCCCACATCTAAAATGCTCACCAGTGTTTCTTTTTGCATAACCCCTGTAACAACTGAATAAGTTTATATTCGGTTCCAAGCTCTTTTCAAATGAGTCACGTGTATACCGTCCTTGTCCTGAAGCATCTAGGTCTGTGTAGTCATGAAACATTTTTCCTAATGCCTTATATGAATAGCCTGATTCTTCAACAACTGTTTTGTTTTTGATGGCCATGACTTGCCTGAGAAGTCTGTCTTCATTTTCCTGATCTCTCTCCAGCTGGTCATCATCCTGCCATACCTTAAAAATGGAGTACAATGAATGATCTCTTGTTACACCTTCCAATATCTCCTTATGGAAGGAAACACCTTCAAGTATGTCCAATTGAGGATTTTCAAGTCTAGTCTCCCTCTCTGAAAGAATAAAAAAAAATCAAACAGATAAAAAGATTTAGTAGAGGACAAAAGAGGTTAAAAACAAATGGATGATACATGATGGTCCAGGAGACAGAGAATTGGGAGGGCAACGGGCCATTTGAAACGTGTAAATTTATCACATGAGTACCTAAAGATGGACTTTACTTCCAACAGTGGTGGCATGAGGTAGTTGAAGAATTCTCCTCCCCAAAAAACAAGTACAAAAATAAAATGATTAAAAAGCAAAAACTAATTTAGGGCACTGAAAAACTACCAATGGGAGGTAATAAGCTGAAAAATGCTTACTCACCCAAAACTTCTACTTCATTAGGTAAGAATGGGGAGCTTGTGGCATTCTTTCCTAAGGTTTTCCCATCTCCCACCCCTAGTTATGGGCATTAAAACACTAATCCACAGGATACAACTTAATGCTGTTAGTAAAGCAGCTAAAAACTTAATGGGAATTTGGAAGCAAAAGAGTCATAGAAAGGTTGAGATGATAAACTCTCCCTATACTCCCACCTCACCACTAAAATATTTGTGCAAAGATATCCTAGAGAGCCTAGCAGTGATTGAAAGTTTGGAGAGTCTTGCAAATTTGCTATACTTTTAAAGTGTTCTGACACATACACGACTCAGGCAGCAAAGAGTGAAAGCCACACTGGCTTCTGATGTCTACTACAACCTCTGTCCAAATCACTAGCTCACCTCTACTTTATCCAGGTGAAGGGGAGTCTCTTAGAGAGCCAGACTTAAACAAACAAACAAAAACCAGAGACATCAGCAATGACACTCTATGGGAGAGATAGATGTCACAGTATAAGCCCAAGCAAATTAAATGCCTCTAAGACAGAAAAGAAACGCTTGGAAGATCAGAAGAATCCAGACTACAACATATCATCTATAATGTAGAATTTTCAACCAAAAATTACTAGACATATAAAGAAACAGAAAACTGTGACCTAAACTAAGGAATAAAATCAGTTAATAGAAAGTAGCTCTACGTGGGTACAAATGCTGTATTTTGTAAACAAAGATTCCCAAAGAAGCTATTATAAACATATTAACTCAAAGGAAAAGACTGCTAGGCAATGAGTGCATAAATATGTAATTTTAAAAGAGAAAAAAGTATATAAAGGAACTAGTTTGACTATATGGAGACAGAAAGAGGAAATCTTGAGTATTAGAACTTTTTTGTATCATGATTGTGGTAGTAGTTAACTTACTCTATGCTTAACATTAATTTTGTGTAAGTAAGGGGCGCCTGGGTGGCTCAGTTGGTTAAGCGACTGCCTTCGGCTCAGGTCATGATCCTGGAGTCCCGGGATCGATTCCTGCATCGGGCTCCCTGCTCAGCAGGGAGTCTGCTTCTCCCTCTGACCCTCCTCCCTCTCATGCTGTCTCTCATTCTCTCTCTCGCAAATAAATAAAATCTTAAAAAAAAAAACAACATTAATTTTGTGTAAGTTAAAACATAAATGAACCAAATGGAAAGTCTAAGGCTAAAATTAAAATTTCACCAGATGGGCTTATTAGATTTGAGAAAGCAGAAAGCAAGATCAGAATCAGTAAATTTGAGATATCACTAAAAATTAACTAACCCAAAGAACAAAAAGAAAAAAGGATTATAAAAAAATAAACAAAAATTCAGAGATCTGTGGTGTAATAATAGGCATTCCATCCAGTACATGTGTAACTGGAGTGGTAGAAACAGGGGAGAGAAAAAGGCAAAAAAAAGAGAAAAGAAAAAAGAAAAGAAAAATGTCTTTAAAATCACCCTATTTGGTGAGAAATGTTAATTTACATATCCAAGAAACTCCATAAAGTACAGGCAGGATACCTGGATAACTAGCCACATCAAAATCAAACTGCTGAGAAATGGAGAGAAAAAACTTAAAAGCAGTAAGAAAAAAAAATGACACATCATGCATAGGAGAAGCATAGTACTGCCAGCTGAGTTTCAACACAAAAACGCTGAGGCCAGGAAACACTGGAATGACATATTCAAAATACTAAAAGAAAGCAACCTGTCAACCAAGAATTCTATATCCAGTGAAACTCCTTTAAACATGGCAAAATAAAAGCATTTGCGGATAAACAAAAATATTTGCTAGCAGAACTGATTTACAAAATATACAAAAGAAAATCTCTCTGTCTGACAAAATAGTACCAGAAGATAACTTAAATCCAAAGGACACTAACAATTTTTTTAAGTGTGTAGGTAAATATAAGGAATTTAAATATGTCTGCCTTTTCTCTTTTTCTTTTCTGTAAAAAGCTTTTTAAAGCACAAATAAAGAAGAAAAGATGACGGAGGAGTAGGGGACCCTATTTCAACTGGTCCGGAATTGAGCTGGATATCTACCAGACCACAGCCTGAGATGTAAGAAGATCTGGATCTCTACAAATAGAATATTGCAGGAGGTTGGTTTTGAGGGACCAAGTGGGGAGCCATGATTCCACGGGCAGATATTGGAAGATAAATGGCAGTGGGAGGGAGCCTGTCCGTGGGGATCCTACACCACCGGTGAGCAACAGCCTCGCGCACTGGGGACGGGGCACAGACTTGCAGACTGGTAGTGGCGGGGAAAGGACTTTAGGGCAGCCCCCAGGGCGGAAACCTGGAGCGGCAGGGTCACATGCGTGCGAACTGGGAGCAGCTGGCAGTTTTAGAAGCACAAAGGGCAGAGACGTGCCCCAACCTGGAGGCAGGACTGGGAGCACAGAGGAGGGGCGCACAACCCAGGACGCTGCAGTTTATAGCAGCACGGACAGAAACGGAGACAGTGTGGCCTGGAGAGCTCACTGAAGAACAGACTGCGATCTCTCTGCTCTGAGGCAGAGGGCTGGAAATGGTCTCTTCTGCTCTGACTCTCAGAAGAGACGCAGAAAGCTGCCAGGGAAAGCCACCAGAGAACAAAAGCCCCCCAAAAATGATTCCCACTGAGCCCAACCCTGGCCACAGAGGGGCAGGGCAACTCTGCCCTAACAGGGTTGCCTGACTAACAGCATGGCAGGACCCTCCCCCAGAAGACAGGCTGGGAAAACAAGAGGCCAGCAACCCTAAGGTACCTATAAAACAGGTGCATCTTGCTTAGGTTGTGGTCAATAATTTGGACTCTATACATTCCCTCAACCACCCATCAACAGAATGACAAGGAGGAGGAACCCCCAAAATAGAAAATATGTAGAAGTCATAGAAAATATGACTTATGCCACAGATTTACAAATGGATGCAGATATAACCAAGATGTCTGAGATGGAATTCAGGCTAGCAATTGTGAAGACAATAGCTACAACGGAGAATTCAATTAATGACAACATAGAGTCTCTAAGGGCAGAAATGAAAGCTGAATTGGCAGAACTTAAAAATGCTATCAATGAGATCCAATCCAATCTAGATAATCTAACAGCTAGGGTAAGTGAGGCAGAAGAATGAATAAGCGACCTGGAAGACAATTTAACAGATAATAAGGGAAAAGAGGAGGCCAGGGAAAAACAACTCAGAATCCCTGAAAATAGAATCAGAGAAATAAGTGACACCATGCATGAAGTGTTCCAATGTCAGAATAATTGGAATTCCGGAGGGAGTGGAGAGAGAGAGAGGACTAGAAGATGTATTTGAGCAAATCGTAGCTGAGAACTTCCCTAATCTGGGGAATGAAAGAAACATTCGCGTCCTAGAGGCAGAGAGGACCCGTCCCAAGATCAGGAAAACAGGCCAACACCCTGGCATGTAATAGTAAAACTCGCAAATCTTAGAACCAAGGAAACCATCTTAAGGGCAGTTAGGGGGAAGAGATTCCTTACATACAGAGGGAGGAACATCATATAATGTCAGACCTATCCACAGAGACCTGGCAAGCCAGAAAGGCCTGGCAAGACATATTCAGGGTACTAAACGAGAAGAACATGCAGCCAAGAATACTTTATCTGGCAAGGCTGTCATTTAGAATGGATGGAGAGATGCAGAGCTTCCAAGACTGGCAGAAACTGAAAGAATATGTGACCACTAAGCCGGCCCTGCAAGAAATATTAAGCGGGGTTCTATAAAAGGAGAAGGACCCCAAGAGTGATCTACAACAGAAATTTACAGGGACAATCTATAAAAACAATGTCTTCACAGGCAACATGATGACAATTCATTCATATCTTTCAATAATCACTCTCAACGTGAACGGCCTAAATGCTCCCATAAAACGGCACAGGGTTGCAGACTGGATAAAAAGACAGGACCCATCCATATGCTGTCTACAAGAGACTCATTTTGAACCTAAAGATACATCCAGACTGAAAGTGAAGGGATGGAGATCCATCTTCCATGCCAGCGGACCTCAAAAGAAAGCTGGGGTAGCAATCCTTATATCAGACAAATTAGATTTTAAACTAAAGTCTGTAGTTAGAGACACAGAAGGACACTATATCATTCTTAAAGGGTCTATCCAACAAGAAGATCTAACAATTGTAAATATCTATGCCCCCAACATGGGAGCAGCCATCTACATAAGCCAACTGTTAACCAAAATAAAGAGTCATATTGATAACAATATGTTAATTGTAGGAGACCTCAATACTCCACTCTCAGCAATGGACAGATCATCTAAGCAGAAAATCAACAAGGAAACAAGAGCTTTGAATGATACACTGGACCAGATGGACCTCATAGATCTATACAGAACATTCCACCCTAAAACAACAGAATACTCATTCTTCTCGAGCACACATGGAACTTTCTCCAGAATAGACCACATACTGGGTCACAAATCAGGTCTCAACCGATTCCAAAAGATTGAGATTATTTCCCGCATATTCTCAGACCACAATGTTTTAAAACTGGAACTCAATCATAAGAAAAAATTTGGCAGAAATTCAAACACTTGGAAGCTAAAGACCACCCTGCTCAAGAATGTTTGGGTCAACCAGGAAATCAAAGAAGAACTTAAACAATTCATGGAAATCAATGAGAACAAAAACACATTGGTCCAAAACCTATGGGATACTGCAAAGGCGGTCCTAAGGGGGAAATACAGAGCCATCCAAGCCTCACTCAAAAAAAATAGAAAAATCCCAAATTCACCAACTAACTCTACACCTTAAAGAACTAGAGAAAAAGCAACAAACGATGCCTAAGCCATGCATTAGAAGAGAAATAATTAAGATTAGACCAGAGATCAATGAATTAGAAACCAGAAACACAGTAGATCAGATCAACGAAACTAGAAGTTGGTTCTCTGAAAGAATTAATAAGATCGATAAACCACTGACCAGCTATCCAAAAGAAAAGAGAAAGGACCCAAATTAATTAAATTATGAATGAAAAGGGAGAGATCACGACTAACACCAAGGAAATAGAAACAATTATTAGAAATTATTGGGGCGCCTGGGTGGCTCAGTTGGTTAAGCAAATGCCTTCGGCTCAGGTCATGATCCTGGAGTCCCTGGATCGAGTCCCGCGTCCGGCTCCCTGCTCGGCAGGGAGTCTGCTTCTCCCTCTGACCCTCCCGACCCTCCCCCCTCTCATGTGCTCTCTCTCAAATAAATAAATAAAAAATCTTTGGAAAAAAAAAAAAGAAATTATTATCAACAACTATATGCCAAAAAACTGAGCAATCTGGATGAAATGGATGCCTTCCTGGAAACCTATAAGCTGCCAAGACTGAAACAGGAAGAAATTGACAACCTGAATAGGCCAATAACCAGTAACAAGACTGAAGCAGTGATCAAAAACCTCCCAAAAAACAAGAGTCCAGGGCCTGATGAATTCCCTGGGGAATTCTACCAAACATTCAAAGAAGAAGTAATACCTATGCTCCTGAAGCTGTTTCAAAAAACAGAAACAGAAGGAAAACTTCCAAACTCATTCTATGAGGCCAGCATTACCCTAATCTCCAAATCAGGCAAAGACCCCATCAAAAAGGAGAATTTCAGACCGATATCCCTGATGAATATGGATTCCAAAATCCTCAACAAAATCCTAGCTAATAGGATCCAACAATACATTAAAAGGATCATCCACCACGACCAAGTGGGATTTATCCCCGGGATGCAATGGTGGTTCAACATTCGCAAATCAATCAATGTGATAGAACACGTTAATAAAAGGAGGGAGAAGAACCATATGGTCCTCTCAATTGATGCAGAAAAGCATTTGACAAAATACAACATCCTTTCCTGATTAAAACTCTTCAGAGCATAGGGATAGAGGGAACATTCCTCAAGTTCATAAAATCCATCTATGAAAAACCCACAGCGAATATCATCCTCAATGGGGAAAAGCTGAGAGCCTCTCCCTTAAGATCAGGAACACGTCAAGGATGCCCACTCTTACCACTATTGTTCAACATAGTACTAGAAGTCCTAGCAACAGCAATCAGACAACAAAAAGAAATAAAAGGTATTCAAATTGGCAAAGAAGAAGTTAAACTCTTTCTTTTCGCAGATGACATGAAACTTTATGTGGAAAACCCAAAAGACTCCACCCCAAATTACTAGAACTCATCCAGCAATTCAGTAATGTGGCAGGATACAAAATCAATGCACAGAAATCAGTTGCTTTCTTATACACTAACAACGCAACTGTAGAAAGAGAAATTAGAGGAACGATTCCATTTACAATAGTACCAAAAACCATAAGATACCTTGGAATAAACCTAACCAAAGAGGTGAAGGATCTATACTCTAGGAACTACAGAACACTCATGAAAGAAATTGAAGAAGACAGAAAAAGATGGAAAAATATTCCATCCTCATGGATCAAAAGAATAAACATTGTTAAAATGTCTATGCTACCCAGAGCAATCTATACCTTCAATGCCATCCCGATCAAAATTCCAATGACATTTTTCAAAGTGCTG
The DNA here is from genome assembly GCF_011800145.1 of Mirounga leonina. Classification (NCBI taxonomy): domain Eukaryota; kingdom Metazoa; phylum Chordata; class Mammalia; order Carnivora; family Phocidae; genus Mirounga; species Mirounga leonina. The sequence continues at coordinate 6,500,438 of NW_023270921.1, forward strand.
GAACAAACAATCCTAAAATTTGTATGGAATCAGAAAAGACCCCGAATCGCCAAGGAAATGTTGAAAAAGAAAAACAAAGCTTGGAGGCATCACGTTGCCCGATTTTAAGCTATATTACAAAGCGGTGATCACCAAGACAGCATGGTACTGGCACAAAAACAGACATATAGACCAATGGAACAGAATAGAGAACCCAGATATGGACCCTCAACTCTGTGGTCAAATAACCTTTGACAAAGCAGGAAAAAACATGCAATGGAAAAAAGACAGTCTCTTCAATAAATGGTGCTGGGAAAATTGAACAGCCACATGCAGAAGAATGAAACTCGGCCATTCTCTAACACCATTCACAAAGATAAACTCAAAGTGGATGAAAGACCTCAATGTGAAACAGGAATCCATCAAAATCCTAGAGGAGAACATAGGCAGTAATCTCTTTGACATCAGCCACAGCAAATTCTTTCAAGATACATCTCCAAAGGCTAGTAAAACAAAGACAGAAATGAACTTTTGGGACTTCATCAAGATAAAAAGCTTCTGCACAGCAAAGGAAACAGTCAACAAAACAAAGAGGCAACCCACAGAATGGGAGAAGATATTTGCAAATGACACTACAGATAAAGGGCTGGTATCCAAGATCTATAAAGAACTTCTCAAACTGAACACCCCAAAAAACAAATAATCAAGTCAAAAAATGGGCAGAAGACATGAAAAGACACTTCTCTGAAGAAGACATTCAAATGGCTAACAGAAACATGAAAAAATGTTCATCATCATTGGCCATCAGGGAAATTCAAATCAAAACCACATTAAGATACCACCTTACACCAGTTAGAATGGCAAAAATGGACAGGGAAAGAAACAACAAATGTTGGAGAGGTTGTGGAGAAAGGGGAACCCTCTTGCACTGCTGGTGGGAATGCAAGTTGGTGCATGCACTTTGGAAAACAGTGTGGAAGTGCCTCAAAAATTTAAAAATAGAGCTACCCTATGACCCAGCAATTGCACTCCTGGATATTTACCCCAAAGACACAGATGTAGTGAAAAGAAGGGCCATATGCACCCAATGTTCATAGCAGCAATGTCCGCAATAGCCAAACTGTGGAAAGAGCCGAGATGCCCTTCACCAGATGAATGGATAAAGAAGATGTGGTCCATATATCCAATGGAATATTACTCAGCCATCAGAAAGGATGAATACCCTACTTTTACACCAACATGGATGGGACTGGAGGAGATTATGCTAAGTAAAATAAGTCAAGCAGAGAAAGTCAATTATCATATGGTTTCACTTATTTGTGGAACATAAGGAATAGCATGGAGGACATTAGGAGAAGGAAGGGAAAAATGAAGGGGGGGGAATCGGAGGGAGAGATGAACCATGAGAGACTATGGACTCTGAGAAACACACAGGGTTTTGGGGGTGGGGTGGGGGGATGGGTTAGCCTGGTGATGGGTATTAAGGAGGGCACGTACTGCATGGAGCACTGGGTGTTATACGAAAACAATGGATTGTGGAACACCATATCAAAAACTAATGATGTACTGTATGGTGACTAACATAACATAATAAAATTAAAAAAACAATAAAGCAAAAATAACACATTGTCAAATTTATCACAAACGTAAGTGTAACACACATGATTAAAAGAACAAAGCAGCACAGGATAGTCAGGGAGAGTAGAAAATGGAACTATGCTAGCACAAAATTTCTATGTTTTGCCAGAAAAATAAAGCAGTATTAATGTGCATTAGGTTATAAGAAGCTAAATATCATACTGTAATCCCCACAGCAATATCACACACATAGAGAGACAGAACTAAGAAGAAAAATTCAACAAGGAAATTAAGATGGTATGCTAAAAAAAGTTCTTTCAACATAAAAGACAGGAAAAGAAAAAGGACCTAAAGAGAGATTAAGCAAATAGAAAACAAATAGCAAAATGGCAAAAATAAATCAAAACAAATCAATAATTACATTAACTGGGAATGGAATAATACTCCAATCAGAAACTGTCAGACTAGATAAAACAGTAAGAATCAACTATACATTGTCTATAAGAAATTCACTTTAAATTCAAAGACAAATATGCTGAAAATAAAAGGATGGGGGAAAAATCATGCAAACTGTAAGCACAAGAGGGGTGAAGTAGCTATATTAATATTAGATAATATAGACTTCAAGATAACAAATACTATTAGAAACAGAGAAGTATATTTCAAAATTGTGAAAGGAGAATTGTAAGAAGATACAACAATTATAAATGTATCTGTGCCTAACCACAGATGCCCACAACACACAAACCAAAACTAACAAAAATGAAAGGAAAAACAAATTAGTAATTATGTCCAGAAATTTCAACATCCCTCTCACAAAGATTTCTAAAACAAGTAGACAAAAAAAAAAAAAAATCAGTAAGTATCAACGAACCTGACCTAACATCTATAGATACCCCACAACAACAGAACACACATTTCAAGAACACGTGAATCAAACATCAGAATAGACTACATATTGGGCTTCAAAACAAGCTGCAATAATTTTATGAGGACAGAAATTATACAGAATATATTCTACAACCATAATGAAATTAGAAATAAATAACAATAAGATCTTGAAAATTCCCGCAAATATTTGGAAAACAACATATGTGTAAATAACCTGTATGTTAAAAAGTCCAATAATAGAAAATAAGTTGAATTGAATGAAAATGAAAACAATATGTCAAAATTTGAAACAAAGTCAAAGCAGTACTTAAGAGGACAAATTATATATAGGTAGTCCTCATTTTGAGTAATTTTGATATGCATGAATTTCAGTTAGCACAGTTTAGTACATAACACCAGTCTGGCAACAACACAGTTAACATTTTAATTACCACAGTATACTATTTGTGACTAATAGCATAAAGTACAAATTTCACTGCCAGCACTTAAAGTCCACAAATCACTATGCAAATAACAGATACACATCATGATCTGTACCCAATCATTTCCCTTACTTCAAAGTCTGTCACTGAGTTTTAACTGCACATCTGTTATCCAATATATATACAGAGTGCAAAGTGTATAGGTGTGTTTCCTCCTTGTCTCCCATTGATAAACCCACATGGCATTTTACAAAAATGGACAGCCGGAAGAGGGAAGTGGCCTGCAAAGATGAAAATGCAGCAAAGAAACAACACTAACAACATTGGATGTGGTTTGAAGATAGCTTTGGCATTGCCACTATGCATGACACTTTAGGTAGATAGCCAGAAGAACTCAGTGAAGGCAAAACTTACTGACAAAAATTCTTGGGTCATGATGAAAAGAATAAATATATTACAGAGAAAACGACCCTGACGAAAAATCCTCACAGTATCTTGGACATATTTCACAACACTGAAAACACAAAGGGTAAAATGTTGGTAGCTGATTCAACCTTAGAAAAGAGTTTAATAAGGGCGCCTGGGTGGCTCAGTCGTTAAGCATCTGCCTTTGGCTCAGGTCATGGTCCCAGGGTCCTGGGATCGAGCCCCATATCAGGCTCCCTGCTTGGCAGGAAGCCTGCTTCTCCCTCTCTCACTCCCCCTGCTTGTGTTCCTGCTCTCGCTATCTCTCTCTCTGTCAAATAAATAAATAAAATCTTTAAAAAAAAAAAAAGAGTTTGATAATTCAGTAAGACATAGAAAACAGGCTCACTTCCTATCGTAAGTTATACAATGATAAGAAGGTAGACACTGCTCAAACTATATAGGATTGTTGAAAAAAAACCCCACATTTTCAATGCTGTCAATGTTTTTACTTGCAAGGTAGTAAATATTCATTTTGCTATATTTTCATTTTTCTATAGAGCTATAACCAACAGTGAGATGGTTTTTTAATGTTTTCACAAAAAAGTTTAAAGGTCACAAAACAACTGTAATTTTTTTCCATTGATTATGAAGATTACTTTGCAAAGTTCTGACTTCTTTGGTAATTTTTATGGTCCCTTACTACCATACAAGATGAGAATCACCTGTATGTAAATGCTCATGTTAGAAAACAAAACAGGTCTAGGGGCGCCTGAGTGGCTCAGTTGGTTAAGCGACTGCCTTCGGCTCAGGTCATGATCCTGGAGTCCCAGGATCGAGTCCCGCATCGGGCTCCCTGCTTGGCAGGGAGTCTGCTTCTCTCTCTGACCCTCCTCCCTCTTGTGCTCTCTGTCTCTCATTCTCTCTCTCTCAAATAAATAAATAAAATCTTTAAAAAAAAAATTAAAAAAAAAAAACAGGTCTCAAATTAATAATCTGAGCTTCCACCTTAAGAAGCTAGAAAAAGAACAAATTAAACCCCAAATAAGTGGAAGATAGGAAAAGTAAAGATCAGAGTGGAAGTCAATGAAATAGAAAATGAACAAACAATAGAGAAAAATCAATGAAATAAGAAACTGATTATTTGAAAAAAACTAATAAAATTAATATGTTTTAGGTAACAATGAGAAAAAAGAGAGCTGGCATAAAGTAGCAATATCAGCATGAAGGACAGAATACCTCTAGACTAGACCCTACAGACATAAAAGAACAATAGAGGATTATCATGAAACATTTTACCCAAATGAATTTGACAACTTGAATGACATAAAAAAAATTGCTTTAAAGACACAATTACCAGAACTGACTCAAGACAAAAGATAACTTGAATAGATTCACATCAAGGAAAGAAACTTATAGGGGTGCCTGGGTGGCTCAGTTGTTAAGCATCTGCCTTCAGCTCAGGTCATGATCCCAGGGTCCTGGGACTGAGCCCCGCATTGGGCTCCCTGCTCTGCAGGAAGCCTGTTTCTCCGTCTCCCACCCCCTGCTTGTGTTCCCTCTCTCGCTGTGTCTCTGTCAAATAAATAAATAAAATCTTTAAAAAAAAGGAAGAAACTTATAAATAAAAATCTTCCCACAAAAAAAGTCCAGACCTGGACTGGTAAATTCTTATCACTGTAATAAACCGCAACCATGAGTATAACAGCTTCTCTAAGTTTGTGAGCTCTTCTAGAAAATCAGCAAACCAGGGGCGCCTGGGTGGCTCAGTCGGTTAAGCATCTGCCTTCGGCTCAGGTCATGAACCCAGGGTCCTGGGATCGAGCCCTGCATCGGGCTCCCTGCTCCGCAGAAAGCCTGCTTCTCCCTCTCTCACTCCCCCTGCTTGTGTTCCTTCTCTCACTGTGTCATTCTCTGTCAAATAAATAAATAACATCTTTAAAAAAAAAAAAGAAAGAAAATCATCAAACCTAAGGGTGATCTTCCAGACCCATCCAATACAAGTAGCAAACCAAATCCAGCAATATATAAAAAGAATTATACACCATCACCAAGCGGAACTTGTCCCGGAATGTAAGGTTGGTTTACTATCCAATAACAAATTAACTGAAATTCCATAATATAGCATATAAACAGACCATCTCAGTAAATGCAGAAAATGCATTTGTCAAATTCCAGCACATTTTCATGATAAAAACACCAACAAAATTGAAATAGAAAAGAAATTCCTCAACCTGACAAAGGGCATGACAACTTACAGCTAACATACTTAACACTGAAAGACTGGACTTTTCCCCATAAGATCAGGAATAAGACAAGGATGTCCACTCACCATTCTATTCAATATTGTACTGGAGGTTCTAGCCAGGGTACTTAGGCAGGAAAAAGAAAAGAAAAAAAAAAAGCATCCAATTGAATTTCTCAATTTATAGAGGACAAAACCATTTATACAGAAAATCCTAAAAAATCAACTGAAGAATGATTAGAACTAATAAATGAGTTTATTAGTAAGTCTGCAGAATACCAGACTAATATACAAAAATCAATCATATTTCCATACACTTGCAATGGACAATCCAAAAATGAAATTAATGAAACAACTGCATATACAATAGCATCAGATAGAATAAAATACTAAGAAATAAATTTAACAATTATAAAACTTACACTCTGAAAACTATTTCGAAAAAAATTAATCTAAATGAAAGGGAAAAATTACATGTTCATTGGAAGATTTAATATTATTAAGACAGCAATACTCCTCAAATTGATTGGCAAATTCAACAAATCCCTGTCAGAATCTAAGGATATTTATTTGTAGAGATAGATACGCTTATTCCAAAATTCATTCCTGAAGAGCCAATGTTTCCAATCTTGGAAAAGAAAAACAATGTTGGAAGAATGACATTTCCTAATTTCAAAACTTACTACAAGCAACAATAGTCCAGAGATTGGCATAGAGACAAATATACAGATAGACAGAATAGTACAGTTAGAAATAAACCCTTTCATGTAAGACTAACTGATTTTTGGCAAGGGCATCAAGACCATTTGATGGGAAAAGAATAATCACTTCAATAAATGGTGGTGCAACAAATTCATTCTATGACGCCAGCATTACCCTGATTCTAAAACCAGATAAAGACACCACACAAAAAAAGAGAACTATAGGCCAGCATCTCTGATGAACACAGACGTGAAAATCCTCAGCAAAATATTAGCAAACTGAATCCAACAATACATTAAAACAATCACTCACCATGATCAAGCGGGATTCATTCCCAGGATGCAAGGGTGGTTCAATATTCGCAAAAAAAATCAACTGGTATGTTCCATCAATAAGAAAAAGGATAAAGCCAAGTGATTATTTCAATAGCGCAGAAAAAGCATTTGACAAAGTATAACATATATTCATGATAAAAACCCTCAACAAAGTAGGTTTAGAGGGAACATACCTCAACATAATAAAGTCCATACATGAAAAACCAGAGCTAACATCATACTCAATGGGGGAAAACTGAGAGTTTTTCCCCTAAGGTCAGGAACAAGACAAGGATATCCGCTTTTATTCAACATAGTACTGGAAGTCCTAGCCACAGCAATCTGACAAAAAGAAATAAAAGGCATCCAAATTGGTAAGGAAGAAGTAAGACCTGCACTATTTGCAGATGACATGATACTATATATAGAAAACCCTAAAGATTCCACCAAAAAACTGTTGGAACTGATATATGAATTCAATAAGGTCACAGGATACAACATCAATGTACAGAAATTCACTGCATTTCTATACATTAATAATGAAGCAGCTAAAAAAAATTAAGAAAACAACCCCATTTACAACTGTACCAAAAATAATAAAATATCTAGGAATAAACTTAACCAAAGAGGTGAAAGACCTATATTCTGAAACCTATAAAACACTGATAAAAGAAACTAAAGATAACACAAAGACATTCCATGCTCATTGATTAGAAGAACAAATGTTGTTAAAATGTCTATACTACCCAAAGCAATCCACACATTTAAGGCAATCCCTATCAAAATGCCAACAGCATTTTTCACAGAACTAAAACAAACAATCCTAAAATTTGTATGTAACCACAAAAGATCCAGAATAGCCAAAGAAATCTTGAAAAAGAAAAACAAAACTGGAGGCATCACAATTCCAGACTTCAAGTTATATTACAAAACTGTAGTAATCGAAACAGTATGGTACTGGCACAAAAACAGACGAGTGGATCTTAAAAACTGAATAGAGAATCCAGATATAAACCCACAATTCTATAGCCAATTAATCTTCAACAAAGGAGACAAGAATATGAAATGGGAAAACTGCACAGACACATGCAAAAGAATGAAAATGGACCACTTTCTTACACAAAAATAAACTCCAAATGGATTAAGGACCTAAATATAAGACCTGAAACCATAAAAATCCTAGAAGAGAGTACAGGCAGTAATTTCTCTGATACCAGCTGTAAAAACACATTTTTAGATGTGTCTCCTGAGGCAAGGGAAACAAAAAGCAAAAATAAACTACTGGGACTGCATCAAAATAAAAAGCTTCTGCACAGAAAAGAAAACAACTACCAAAACTAAAAGACAACCTACGGAATGGGAGGAGATATTTGCAAATGATATATCCGGTAAAGGGTTAGTATCCAAACTATATTAAAAAAACTTATACAACTCAATACCCCAAAATCAAATAATCCAATTAAAAATGGGCAGAAGACATGAACAGACATATCACCAAAGAAGACATCCAGATGGCCAAGAGACACTGGAAAACATGCTCAACATCACTCATCATCAGGGAAATGCAAATCTAAACCACAATGAGATATCACCTCACACCTGTCAGGAAATCAAAAGCTCAGGAAACAACAAGTGTTGGTGAGGATGTGGAGAAAAAGAACATCTGTGCATGTTGGTGGGAATGCAAACTGGTGCAGCCACAGTGGAAGACGTTATGGGGGTTCCTCAAAAAATTTAAAATGGAACTACCCTATGATCCAGTAATCACATTACTGGGTATTTACCCAAGGAATACAAAAATACTAATTGAAAGGGATACATGCACCCCTATGTTTATTGCAGCATCATTTACAATAGTCAAATTATGGAAGTGTCCATCAAGAGATGCATGTATAAAGAAGATGTGGTATATATATACACAATGGAATATTATTCAGCCATAAGAAAGACTAAAATCTTGCCATTTGCAACAACATGTATGGATCTAGAGAGTATAATACTAAATGAAATAAGCCAGTCAGAGAAATACCATTTGATTTCACTCCTATGTAGAATTTAGGAAACTAAACAAACAAAGGAAAAAACAAACAAAAAAAGAGAAACCAAAAAACAGACTTAACTATAGAGAACAAACAACTATGGAGGTTTACCAGAGGGGAGTGGGTGAGGGGATGGGTAAAACAGATGAAGGGGATTAAGAGTACACTTATCTTGATGAGCACTGAGTAATACAAGGAATTGCTGAATTGCTATATTGTACACCTGAAACTAATACAACACTGTATTTGACTATATAGGTATTAAAATAAATAAACATAAACAAAAATACATGTCATAATCAAAATAAAAATAAATAAATGAATAAATAAGTAAATAAATAAATGGTGCTGGAACACATGGATTGCCATATGCAAAAGAATGAAGTTGGACCCTTAACTTCACACCATGTGCAAAAATTAACTCAAAATGGATCAAAGACCCAAATGTAAGAGCATTAACAGTATAAAACTTTTAGGAAAAAAAACTTGGGGTAAATCTTCATGACCTTGGATTTGGCAATAGATTCTTGGATATACCAACAGCACAAGTAACAAAAGAAAAATAGAAGAACTGGACTTCATCAAAATTACAAAATCTGGTGCTTCAAAGGCTACTATCAAGAGAGTGAAAAGACAACCCGCAGGATATAAGTATCTGCAAATCATATGTCTGGTTAAGAGACCTACATCAAACAAGAACTCTAGGAGCTTCCAGGTTGGTGAACACATGGAGGTGTGCCGGGAGAGTGGTGCACCTGGAGAGGCCGTGAAGCTCTGTGCCCTTTCCCCATGCCCTGCCCTATGTATCTCCTCCAGCTGGATATTCCTGGGTTATATCCTTTTAGAGTAAACTGGCAATCTAGGTAAAGCACGGAAGAGCCATGTGAGTCCTCCAGATTTCTCTTCCCCTGTATCAGTGACAAGCTGGACTGCAGATAGTGTTAACTTCACTCAATTTGGTCTCCTGAGGTACCATGTGGAGCATGCCCCCTGCTGAACTGTGTTGGATATGCAACATGTAAAGAAAACAAACATTGTTGGGCGCCTGGGTGGCTCAGACGGTTAAGCGTCTGCTTTCGGCTTAGGTCCTGATCCCAGGATCCTGGGATCAAGTCCCGCATCAAGTCCCGCATCAAGTCCCTGCTCAGCAGGGAGCCTGCTTCTCCCTCTGCCTCTCTCTCTCTCTCTCCCTGTCTCTCATGAATAAATAAATAAAATCTTAAAAAAAAAAGAAAAGAAAACAAACACTGTTGTGTTAAAGCACTGGCATTTAGAGGTTAATTTGTAATATAGTGTTATCCAGCCTGTCCTAATTAATAATAAAATTAGTACCAGTGAACAAAAGAACTCTATAAAAAACACCTTACCTATACAAAGAACTTTACATAAAAGTTCCATATAACTTCTGTATAAGAATTTTATCTCTATAAAGAATTCTTACAATTCAATAATAAAAAGACAACTCAAAATAGACAAATGATCTCAACAAATTATTTTCCGAAGAAGATACATAATGGCCAACAAGCAGATGAAAATATGCTAAACATAATTAGTCATTAGGGACCATTTTAGTTAAACACAAAATTCCTATATGACCCAGCAATTCCACTCCTAGGTACATACCAAAGAAAAAATAAAACATAGGTCTTACACAAAAACTTGTATATGAATGTTTATAGTAGCATTATTCATGTTGCGAAAAAGTGGAAACAAGCCAAATACTGATGAATGGACAGCCAAATGTAGTATATCCATACAATGGAATATTATTCAGCCAAAAAGAATCGAAGGACTGATACACGTTATAAGGTGGATGGCCCTCAAAAAGTGTGCTAACCGAAAGAAGCCAGTCACAAAAGGCCTCATGTTATATGATTTCGTTTAAATAAAAGATCAAGAGTAGGCAAATCAATAGAGAGTGAAAGCAGATTAGTGGTTGCTTAGGGCTGGGAGATGAGTAACAGGGGTGTGATAGCTAAAGGGTACAGGATTTCTTTCGTAGGTGATAAAAATGTTTTAAAATTGACTGTGGGAATCGTTATACATATCTGTGAATACACTATAAAAAAACCACTGAATTGTTAACTTTGAATGGGTGAATTGTAAAGCATGTGAGTTATACCTCGAAGTTGTTTAAATACAATAATACCAGAATATTTCAGAGTATAGGTACAGTATGCACTTTACTGTCCATAGTCACACTGTGTATTCATGCTTATATCCCATTATTCCCCCAAAAATATATTTTATGAAGGCAAGCCTAGCAAATTTCTGCAGAAAAGGCATAATGATTCCTAACTCCAAAAATCTGTACACATCCATTGCTAGAGCTTGCCTTCACCCTCCTCCTGCCTAACCCACACTTCAAATATACTTCAGAGTAGCTGGTTCATGCTTGGAAAAAACACCTTCTTAAGTTATGCCACGTCTCTTTAGACTGTAATTTTCAGTGAACTCCTAAAACATTAACTATATTGGTTGTGCAATTTTATACAGCCATGAACTTTGATGCCTTGTCTTTCCATGTACAACCTATGGTTCTGAAAAGCATCTGACTTTTATTGCCTTTGAATTTCTTCTAGAAAGGCACTAAAAATATGATTCTGAATCATATCTACCAAGATATGAGTGAATCAGTAAGAAATTTTTCTTCTCTTCATGCTCACTATTACCTAATTAACAAGTTGTTGAATACTTACTACATGTTCAGCACAGGAGCAAGAAGGAATAGGAGCTGCCAATCTGGGTGGAAGCATAAATCTCAGCCACCAGCCAATTAAAAACAAAAACAAAGAAACTGAGATTTCACTTTCCTTGGCTCCCACCTGCCAGATTTTTACCGGGACAGATCCAATTTGATATGTCTCTCTTTATGATCCATGGTTCTTCTCCCTGTTCCAACTTGGAGATGACATCTGGTTTGGACACTGGATGCCCTATTATAGAGAAATCAGAGAGGAATTGGGTTGACTACACTGAAGAAAAAAGAAAGGCACCTGGGTGGCTCAGTCGGTCAAGTGTCTGACTCTTGATCTCAGCTCAGCTCTTGATCTCGGGGTCGTGAGTCAAGCCCTACTTAAAAAAAAAGGGGGGTGCTATTTTAGGAGCCCCACAATAAAGCTGTCCAGCTGACCTTCTGCTGGAGAGAGAAAAGAGAGCACAAAGTCAGTCATTACATATGTCAGGAACCCACCCAACTTGATCAAAGGAGAAGAGAGAGGCACTGGATTGGAAGATGTTGTGATATGGGGGGAAGCCATCCTTACCCAATGAGACCAGGTGGCTGAAGTTCTCCAGCATCACATCTCTGTACAGGGTCCTCTGAGCAGGGTCCAGTTGCTGCCACTCCTCCTTGGTGAAAGCTATGGCCACATCCTCAAATGACAATGGACCCTATAACAGCATGCTCCTGTTCAATCTGAAGTGATCAGTCTTATTTTTACCATAGCATGCCAAACCATATGCCCAGTTCTACATCATGCTTATTCAGAAAAATGATGTAAAATTCTGTCTTTAGCAAAAAGAGTCAAACACATCAAAAGAACAGAAGAGCAAAAGAGACTTAATCACAAATGGGAATTCAATAAAGGCAGCATTTCAAATAAATGAATTATTCAACAAATGGTTTTGGGAAAACTGGATAGTCAATCAGTTAAATAATAAAGTTGAGACTTTATGTTTTAAAAACAAGAGAATCAATAATTTCCAGATGGAGAAAAATCTAAGCATCACAAATTATTAATACTGGTTATTCCAGGAGAAAGGAAATGTTAGGGTCCCTTTCACTTTATAATTTTTATTTTATTTTTTATGTTTTTTAAAATGTTTAAAATAATTCAGGCCAGGACAAAAAATAGTAAAATGATTTTATAAATTGAAAAAAATGGACCCAAAACTGGCATTCAGTTGGGGAGTTGCCTCACAAACTCTGAGACCATAGCAAAGGCTATGGAGAATCAGAGACCCCTGTGCTCCCAAGTGTTTGCCACTGAATTTTAAGTAAAGAACTGCCTATCTGAGAGAAATAATTACTTTGGAGACAAACAGATACTCATCACTCCATCTTATCTAGGTTTTATCTCTGGATAAACTATACTTTAGTTCCCCAAAGAATAATGCTTATGGAGTTCAGCTCTAACATTATGCTAACTACCTTCTAAAAAAAAATATTTAAAGACACAACCACAAAAAATCTGACACATTTATGCAGAAGTATAGGTCAGGATATCATCTATAGAAGATCACCCAAAATGAATTTCTTTTTGTCCTAATGTCAAGAAATATTTTCATTGAAAATTCAGTTGATTTCTATTTGTGGAGAATGCCAAATTATGTATATGATGTCCTCTACCTCCCCCCTGTGGCTGCTAGAAAAGATCGAACAAATTTGCGCTTTATTTTTTTTTCAAATTTGCGCTTTAATTTACACACTCACATAAAGTAAATATAATGTACATTATATTTATATAAAATTTACATAACAAATATATATATGAACTATAATAGTTGTTTTATGTGGCTTAAAACCACATAATCTACATATTACATAGCAACTCGTCTCCAAGTCTTTGTTCTCTCTACATTTTCCCTAATTCTAATTTCTAGCTTTCTGCACTTTTCCATTTGATTATATGGAAACCAAGTACAAAATAAGCAAGCAACTCACGTGAGACTTGGTCATTTTCTGCTTCTCTTCCAAAAGAGCAGAAGTCTGAGGAATCAGGACTGAAAGACAGACTAAATCTCCAGGAGCCATTTACCAGTCTAGAAACAACCACCAAGAGGAAAACAGGCCACCCTGTAGAAGGTCATTTGATCCTTATAGAAGGGTCTGTAAGTACCACGTGAAAAAAGTCCTCTTGTGACTATATAATCACATAGAACTTGTACAAGGTGTATTTTTAATTGGATGAATGCAGATATTTCTGTTGATATACGAACACCTTATTGTTCCCCTTTGAACCAGCAATTCTATTTGTAATTCTATCTGTAAGACTCTATCATAAGACAATAATTATGTATACATATATATGTAAGATTTAACTGCAGATGAAGCAGTTCCCTGACAAAAAGAATAGGAATGACCAAGTAGAAAATCGAGAATGCACCCATATTCCCTAGACATAAGCAGCCGGCAAAATCCTAATAGCTCTTTTATATTTTCCCCTAACTCAGCAAATTCTCTTGCCAAGTCAATATTCATAAATTAAAACTGTTGATTTTGTTAATTTTAACATGTTTTTTGTTTGTTTGTATTGCTGATATTCAATAGTGCAGTTGTCTATATAAGAATATAGAGTGTCATGTTAGAACCATTGATAAACAGGAATATACTACAATGCGTAAAGATACATACCTGGTAAATTCTTCTCAGTCCCAGGATGGGTCACACAGAGAAGACTGCACTCACTCACAGAAATGAGTACTCCCATGAAAGGTAGACTGTTTCCTATGGGGTTATCCCAGGCTTTGTCAAAATAAACCTGGAAGGAAACAATCGAATAGGCATGCTCCTCTCTGGACACCGAGCTCTGAAACAAGTAAAAAGCAGGTGTTTAATAAATGTTTGCTAAATAGGATGTAGAACAATTTCAGTAAACAGGAAGACGGAGGACTGAAATCACACCTCACATTAAGAAGAAGAAAAGAAAAAAAAAAAAGCAGCCCTCACATTTCAGAGCTGCCCTGGCACTCAAATTCTCCTATTTAACATAATTACATAGAACATCAACATCAGACAAGGCCACTCTGTGACCATGACAGAATAAGACAGTAACAGGACCTCTCTGAAATCATGTCTGAACACAGACAAAACATCAACATTGTCCAATCCACAAAACACCCCCTCTCTGAGTTAACATGAGCGACTGCGACTTCCTTACCTATTACAGCTTTAGCTTCAGTAGTCTCCTCACTCTAGATTTATTGAAATCCCCCATCACTGAATTACCCCACTTCCTCACAACATCCAATTCAGAGCAAGGTCCACCCCCTTAGGCCCGCCTCAAAATCACCTAACACAAGGAGAAATCCTGTAAGTTCTAACACCCTCTTACTAGAAGCCCTCACTTTCCCCATGGTGTGCATGTTCCCAACTAGATGCTACAGCCATATACCCAACTTATTCAACTCAGGGTGTTCCTGGTGGTCTTTGGCTAGAGAGAATTGACAATAATAATGTTATTCGTCAGATTTGTTTGGTCTTACGTTCAAAGGATGTTTTCTTCTGTGAGGACGTGAGTGATGGAGGGAGATGGAGGTTTGAGAAAACATCTGAGGAGGGGCTTCAACTTGGGGGCGGCCTCTGACCTGCAGAAATTGTAAAGTGAGGCCTTTCCCACTAAACTAGAGCTCACCTTTATCAGTCCCTGGCTGCATTAAAACCCCCCTACAAATCACTGAATCACCAGGTGCAGAAATCACAAATCCCAAAAGAGCACCTCCACAGAACCCCGATCACACGACTGGCCATACAGGTCCACAAATCACTGGCCACACGGATGCTCCAACAGCGCACAGACCTGCCATCCCTGACCCACAGATCATACAGCTCTCCCTACTACTGACCCCTGTACGTACCCAACATTCATCCCACTGACTTCCCATCAGTCTTCATAGACCTCCAATTACTGACCCTCGCAGACCCCCGCCCCAATATCAATGCCAGACTTCCTCATGACTTAACCCATAAATTCCCCTTCTGACCCCCAGCTCGATTATCAGGTCCCGAAACGTCCGTCCCAGCATAACCCCCGACAGCTGTCACAGATTAACGTGAATTGACGAACTCTCCCGCTTCCTGGCTGGGAGAGCACAGCACGGGGCTCCCGAGCATGCGCCGAGCCGTACAGAGCGGTTTGGCCCACTCTGCACCCTCGGCGGCTTTGTTCAGGAGGCAAGATGGCGGCTCCCAGGCACTGTGTCTCGTTGTGGGAGCCGCCATATTGAGAGTCCGGCCAGATCCGTACACGCGGAGGAATTTGGTTTATTCCTAACCTGAATTTGGGCCGTGCCACCGCGGCAGAGAGGGGAGGAGGCAAGATGAAGGAAAGGAGGATTATACAAACGAAAGAGGTGCGAAGTTTTGCAGAGAGCTTTTGCAGGAGGATTGGGGAAGAAGTTGCAGTAGTGCAGTCCTTTACTGGGGAAAAAGGACTTTGGAATGGTGCAATCCTTTTGTAAGGGATTCTACTTAAAAGTGCTGGTAATGGTACAACCCTAGACCGGAGGATTCCACTGTGGGACCGAGGGGCTGAAGTGATGGCCGAGTTCAAGGGGGGCGGAGAGGTGTCATAAACCGCCAATTATGCTAAAAATAATGAGAAGGAATCGCCTAAGGGAAATTACAACTTCAGTAATATGTTGCAGGGACCGACTGATGAAAAAAGGAAAATTGAGACAGGGAAGAGGAGACTGAGGCACAAATAATGGAGAATCTGAGAAACAGAACGGAGACTAAGGGAAAAAGAGGAGACAAAGGAGGACTGACAGTGAGAGAACGAGGTCTGAGACGAGGGAAGAATGAAGGAGGGGGGAGACTGAAAGAGAAAACTGAAACGAGTGGAAAAGGGAGACGGAGGGTGACCGACCGTCCAAGTCTGTCTGGAATGTCCCAGGAAATCCTTCGCCTGGACGTTAAAGGTCCGGGTTTGAGGAGATGGGTGGGCAAAGTTGAGGGAAAGTGTGGAACTTATAAGGTGCCTCAAAAAGTAAGGCGGTGAGCAACATCTTTTTAAATTCAAGTGGATAAGGCACAGATTTTGTGCCTTCCCTAGTCACTATTGCTGCCACCCCCCCCCCCCCCCCCCCGTTTCTGATGTTGGCGACCATGATTGAGGTTTACAATAATGAATTACCTCTCCATCGCTGCATCACTCACGAGTGATGCGTCTTAAGTATGTAACTTAAATGCATGGCACTCATAAGCATTTACAGTCTTTGGGGGCGCCTGGGTGGCTCAGTTGGTTAGGCGACTGCCTTCGGCTCAGGTCATGATCCTGGAGTCCCTGGATCGAGTCCCGCATCGGGGCTCCCTGCTGGGCAGGGAGTCTGCTTCTCCCTCTGACCCTCCCGACCCTCCCCCTTCTCATGTGCTCTCTCTCTGTCTCTCTCTCTCAAATAAATAAATAAATAAAATCTTTAAAAAAAAGCAAAACATTTACAGTCTTTGGCTTTGTGGATTAACTTGTACTTTGTACGGACATAGCGCTAGTTTATTTTTTAATATTGTAAGTATTGTGACCGTGTTTTCTAAGAGTTCAGAAATGAAAATGAAAACAATTATAATACCAACGACAGCATGACCCATACATCACCAAAAAAGCCTCTTATTTTAATGACAGATATAAAGATGCATCAACACCTGGATGAGGGAGATAACTACAACAGCAAATTGCACAATATGCAAAAGAGAATTCAGGCTTAGGCATGGTGGTGAAGGGGATGTAAAAGCACATATGGAGACTGAAACAAATCTAGGATGACAAGCAAGTACTTCTAAATAAATAAACGGGTTTTTGTCTCCCCAAAAGACACAGATGCTGAGTTGAAAATAGTGACTGCCCAATTATATTAGACAACATAAACGTGTATTATTGTATACTTCTATTCACTGATATATAAAACTGAATAAAGTTACATTTCCAAACTCAAATGTTGCAACTAAAATGCCCTGTGGACAAACAAAAGGAGATATTTGATAACAGATGTGTTGGCCCCTTACAGTGTAGAGCCAATCCTGCTTTCAAGAGTATATCAGATGATACATCAAATCATGACAAGAAAAAAAAAATCCCCTAGCTCTTCACTCTTGGATTGAAAAACAGAGGTCAAACTGTCTTCTTCATTTTTATAAAGATTTTCATGAAACTAAATACAATATAAAATTGTTGATATCTTGTCCAATTGTAAACTAGACATTGCTCATCTATAAAAAATGTTCAGCAGACACTGCAAATGTAAATCTAGGCCAGTTCGATTCACTCTATAAATTTATCAAAGAAAATGAAAACATCTTACTTGCTAAAACAGCATATAGTTGGAGATAGCATATAGCTGGAGCATGTTTTCTTTTTTCCCATCCATTAATTTAATCCATTTACATTTAAAGTGACTACTGTTAAGAATTTCTGTCGTTTTGCTATTTGTTTCTATGTGACTTTTTTTGTGTGCCTCAATTCCCTCAATACTGCCTTCTTTTGTATATTTTTTTTTTACTGTGTACTATTTTGATTCCCTGCTTATTTCTTTCTTTGAATATGTTTTAGTTATTTTCTTATTGGTTGCTATGGAAATTACAATTAACATCCTAAATGTACAACAAACTACTTTGAATCGTTACCATCATAGTTTTAACAGCACACAAAGCACTGATCCTTTACAACTCTGTCCTCCCCTTACCTTCACCTTTATGATGTTATTGTAAACAAAACTGACATAAGGTCAGAAGTTGTTACAAGAGAAAAAAGGTCTATATATCGATAAAAGGGTCAATTCATCAAGAAGATTAACAATTATAAATGTTTATGAGCTAAACAACAAAGATCAAATATATTGAGGCAAATATTTACATTATTAAGGGAGAAATGCACAGTTCTGTAATAGTAGGAGACTTCAACAGATACTTTACATAATGGACTGAACATAGAGACATAAAATCAGTAAGGAAGTAACTTGATTAACACTTAAACTAGACCTAACAGACATATAGGACACCACACCCAGCAACAGCACAATACTCACTTTTTTCAAGTTCACATGGAACATTCTTCAGGATGTACCATATTTTAGGCTACAAAACAAGTATCAATACATTTTAAAAAACTGACATCATATAAACTATGTTCTCCAACCACAAGGAAATGAAATTGGAAATTAATGAGAAGAAAAACTGGGAAGTCCACAAATATGTAAAAATTAAACAGGACACTATTAACCAATGGGTAAAAGAAGAAATCACAAGGTAAGTAAAAATACTTGGAGACAAATGAAATAAACACACCATACCAAAACTAATGGGATACAGCAAAGGCAGTGTATGGATGGAAATTTAGAGTTGTAAACGCCTCCATTTAAAAAAAAAGAAGCAATATTGCAAGCAATTACCTAACTTTACTCCTTAAGCAACTAGAAAGACATGAAACCTAAACCCAGAGTTAGCAGAAGGAAGGAGATGATAAAGATTTGAGTGGAAATAAACAAAATAGAGAAGAACAATGGAAATTATCAACAAAACCAAAAGTTGTTTCTTTGAAAGATCAACAACATTCACACACCTTTAACTAGACTGACCAAGAAACAAAGACCCAAATTACTAAAATCATACACAGTTGACTCTTGAACAACATGGGTTTGAACTGCATGGGTCCACTTATATGCAGATTTTTTTCAACAAATACAGTACACTACTGTAAATGTATTTTCACTATGATTTTCTTAGTAACACTTTCTTTTGTCTAGCTTACTTTAAGAACATAGTATATAACACATGCAACATACAAAAGTGTTAATCAACTGTTATTGGTAAGGCTTCTAGTCAACAGAAGGCTATTAGTTACATATTGGAGGAGTGAAAAGTTATATATGGATTTCCAACTGCATGGGGGGTGGGTAGTTGCCCCTAAACCCCATGTTATTCAAAGGTTAACTGTACAATGGTGGGGACATTAATACAGAACTACAGATGAAAAAGATTATAAGGATACGATGAACAATTATATACCAACAAATTAGATAACCTAGAAAATGGATAAATTCCTAGAAGCACACAAACCTCCGAAACTGATTCAAAAAGAAACAGAACAGTCCTATAACAGAGTTATAACGAATAGACTGAATCAGTAAGCAAAAACCTCCCATCAAAGAAAAGCTCAGAACCAGATGGCTTAACTGGCAAATTCTACAAAACACTTAAAGAATTAATGAAAATTATTTTCAAACCTTCCAATATTATCTGACTTTTTGATGCTATTCATCCTAGTGGGTGTGAAGTGATACAAAAGCCAAAGACATCACAAGAAAACTACAAACCTGTATCTCTTATGAATATATATGAGAAAAATCCTCAACAAAATGTTATCAAACCAAATACAGCATATTAAAAGGATTATATACCTTAACCAAAGTGGGATTTATCCTAGAAATAAGAGTCACCCATCATTAAAAAATCTATCAATGTACATTAAGAATCAAGGCGGATGAAATCATGATCATCTCGCCATCTCAATTAATGCAGAAAAAGTATTTTACAAAGTCCAATACCCTTTCATGATGAAAACACAACAAACTAGGAGCAGAAAGAAACTGCTAAACATGATAAAGTCCACTTATGAATAACTCACTGATAACATTATATTCACTGGTAAAAGACTAAAAGTTTTTCCCCTAAGATAAGCATAGAACAAGGATGCTTTCTTTCAGCCCTTTATTCAACATTGTGTTGAAATTACTACAAAATCATGGTAATCAAAATAATGTGGTACTAGAATATGGATAGACATATAGATCAAGAGAATAGAATGGAGAGTCCAGAAATAAACCCATACACCTATATTCAAGTGGTTTTTGACATGGGTGGCAAGATGATTCAATGAGGAAAGGACTGTTCTTTCAATAAATGGCCCTGGAAAATTTGCTAGGCACATGACAAAGAATGAAACTGGACCCTTACCTTACACTATATGCAAATAGCCAACAAACACATGAAAAATGCTTGACATTATTAGTCATCAGGGAAATGCAAATCAAAACCACAATGAGATACCACTTCACACCCACAAGGATGGCTAGCATCAAAAAGTCAGACAATAACAACTCAGTGATGATGTGGTGAAATCAGAACCCTCATACACTGCTGGTGAGGATGTAAAATGGTGTAGCCACTTTGGAAAAAACTTGGCAGTTTCTCAAATGGTTAAACATAGAATTACTATTTGACCCAGTAATTCCACTGCCAGGAATCTAACCAAAACAACTGAAGGTGGTATGTCCACACCAAAATGTATACACTGTTTATATATTTAATCATAAAAGTCAAAAGGTACAAACGGGCACCTGGGTGGCACAGTCGGGTTGAACATCCGACTCTTGGTTTCAGCGTAGGTAGTGATCTGAGAGTCGTGAGATCAAGCCCTGCCTTGGGCTCTGTGCTGGGCATGGAGTCTGCTGGAGTTTCTCTCTCCCTCTGCCCCCCTGACCTCGCACTCTCTCTCTCTAAAATAAATAAGTAAATCTTTTTTTTAAAAAGGTACAAAGAAGCCAAATGTCCATCAAATGGTGAATGGATAAAGAAAGCATGGTACATACATACAATTGAATATTATTCAGCCATAAAAAAGAATGAAGCACTGATAAATGCTGCCATATGGGTGAACCTTGAATATATTACATTAAGGGAAAGAAGCCAATCATAAAAGAGTACATGTTATATGATTCCATTTAAATAAAATATAAATAGAATAGGCAAATCTATAGAGAATGAAAGTAGACTAGTGATTGCTTGGGGCACAGGATATGGTGAATAGTGGAATAATAGCTAAAGGGTACAGGGTTTCTTTTTGAAGTGCTAACAATGTTTTAAAATTGAGTGTGGCAATGGTTGTGCGTATCAGTGACTATACTAAAAGCCACTATATTATACACTTTAAATGGGTGAATTATATCTCAATAAAGATGTTCTTTAAAAAAGAAAAAAGCTGAGGGGCGCCTGGGTGGCTCAGTCGTTAAGCGTCTGCCTTCGGCTCAGGTCATGATCCCGGGGTCCTGGGATGGAGACCCGAATTGGGCTCCCTGCTCCGCGGGAAGCCTGCTTCTCCCTCTCCCACTCCCCCTGCTTGTGTTCCCTCTCTCGCTGTGCCTCTCTCTGTCAAATAAATAAAATCTTTTTTTAAAAGTATTAAAAAAAAAGAAAAAAGCTGAAAATCTTAAAAGTAGTCAGAGGAAAACATATTCCCTTTAAAGACTAAGATTTTTAACTGACTTTTCAATAGAAACTATGAAAGCCAGAAAACAATGATGTATAGATGTATAGAATTCTGAGCTCTTCCTTAGCAGAGAGAGTAGGGAAAACTGTATCTACTCCATCTGCCTAGAAGTGGAAGTACCTTTATAATTGTTTTTTACCATAGAAAGTTTTAATATTTTCCATAATTGAATCTATTTTTCCTTATAATAGTAGCATGTTAAAGTCTCCGCACCCAAAGATTCAGTACATATAGCCTTTTATTTTTAAAACGTTTATAATTTTACATTTTCATTTTTATGCAGTATTTCATACAGATTAAGGGCATTTACTACAGAGCAGAGGTTGACAAATTTTTTTTAGTAAGGCCGAATAGTGAAGAATTTAGGTTTTGCAGGCCACATGGTTTCTCTCATAAGTCAACTCTAGTGTCGTAGAATAAAAGCAGGCACAGACAATAATAAATAAATGTTGCTGTGTTCCAATAATATAAAGTTTATATACACTAAAATTAGAATTTCACATAATGTTCATGTATCTTGAGATACTATTTTATATTAACCATATTTTTAATTTTCTCTGTGTTATGATGTTTGATCTCCTGGGGTGGGGGTCTTTGCTGGCTGGGGAAACTCCCAGAACTAGTTAATTCCTATTGTGAGGGTGCCTGGGTGGCTCAGTCGTTAAGCATCTGCCTTCGGTTCAGGTCATGATCCCAGGGTCCTGGGATCGAGTCCCACATAGGGCTCCCTGCTCGGCAGGAAGTCTGCTTCTCCCTCTCCCACTCCCCCTGCTTGTGTTCCTGCTCTTGCTCTCTCTGTCAAATAAATAAATAAAATCTTTAAAAAAATAATAATTCCTATTGTGATAACTTGCCTGACAGCACTCCTCTAATAGGTAAACCAGCCAATCCCAAGTCCATACTCCTAACCACCTCCTTTATCTAACAGTCACACACCAAGCTAATATTCCCCTGCCCTAAATCAATTCAGGGCCAGGTAATAGAAAATTAAGGACAATCCCAATGTCCCAAAGCCCAGCAGAATTACTCAAACCAGCCAATCCTAAACTGTTTACCCTGCTCTGCCTATCCTTTCCCATGAAAATGCTAGTAAAAGCTATGGTCTGTAGTGCATTTGTAGTGATGAGCACTTGGTGATGTATGAAGCGTTGAATCACCACACTGTACACCTGAAACTAATATAACACTGTATGCTAACTATACTAGAATTTTAAAAAAAAGCACTCATATCTTAAAAAGAAAAAAAAAAAGGCCTCCTAACACTGGTGCTTCTCTCTGTGGCCCTGTGTGATACTATAATCTATAAGAAAAACGTATTTGGTCACTCAGATGACCAAAATATATTTCTCATATATATATGGTATTGTCAATGGTTCCTGGCTCACAGCTTCCAAAAGCCTTGGAATTTCCAGAGTGATAAGGAGCATCTTTTGCCATCCTATTGGTCTCCTGTCCTGTTTCTGAAATTGCTTTAGAGCCATAAAGGTGAAATGGGTGTCTTATTATTCGTAATAGCCCTTTTCCACCACAACTGGGTTTACATTACTGATGTGACTTGTGGAAAGCACCTAAAGATGGTGGCTGGTTGCCAGGGCAACCAACCAAGAATACAGGGGTGAAATTTTCAGTCCCACCCCCTGATCTTTAGGGATGGGATAGGGGCTGGAAGTTGAATCAATAACCAATGGTCAGTGACTTAATCAATCACACTTATGTAATGAAGCTTCCATATAACCCCAAAAGGACAGGTTTTGAAGAGCTTCCAGGTTGGTGAACATGTGGGGATGTGGAGAGAGTGACTTGTTCAGAGAGTATGGAAGCTCCACACCCCTTCTCCATACCTGCCCACCATATGTCTTCCATTTAGCTGTTCCTGAGTCATATATTTTTATAATAAATCAGTAATCTAGTAAGTAAAATGTTTGAGTTCTATGAGTGGTTCTACCAAATTAATTGAACCCAAGGAAAGGGTGGTGGGAATCTCTAATTTATAGCCAGTCAGAACTACAAGTAACAACTAGACTTGTGACTGGCATCTGTAGTTTAAGGAGGAAGCCTGGGAACCTCCATTCTGTAGCTGGTGGGTCAGAAGCATATAATAACCTGGGCTTGTGGCTAGGCGAGGGGTGTGAAGTGGAGAGGGGTGTCAGTCTTGTAGGACTGAACCCTTAATCTGTGGGATCAGATGCTATCTCCCAGGAGATGTGGCAGAATTGAGTTAAACTGTAGGACTCCTGGCTGATGTCACAGAATTGCTTATTGTTGGTGTGGGGAACCCTCTCAGTGGAATTGGGACCCAGAAACTTTGACTCTGCCTCCCATTTCTAGGGCAACTTTGAGTAATATTAAACTTTTCTTTCAATGACACTGACCTCTCTGTGTCATCATGCAGTCACTTTTTATAAACTAAGACCCAAACACAACTCTATTCTTTTAATTTTTTTCCAGTCATTTACAAATGTAAAAAAATCATTCTGTGGTCACAGAGTGCAAAAACAGGCAGCTGCCCAATGTGGCCTGAGAGAGGCAATTTACAACCCATGGTCTACAGCCATTCTGCCTTGCTCTCCCACTAACTAGCTGTGTGTCCCCCAATAAGTGGATTAATCTGTAGGTCTCAATTCCTTCATGCCTAAAATGAGGTTAATAGAATCTGCTTCATAGAGTTGTTAGGAAGTATTAAATCAGTTAATACATTTAAAGTACCTAGAATCATGCAAAATACATATTCTCAGTGATTTCTGACACCAACCAGCTGGAATTGGGCCAAACTTCACAGGTCTTCATAAGACTGCCCTCACTTCGGTCACCAGCCAGAAGCCCAGGAGTTCTCAGGGCCCCACTCTGGGCTACTCTGGCTAGTGGGCCAAAAATCCAGGAGTTTCCAGTACCCCCTCTGATACCTTGATAATTCACTTCAGTGACTCACAGAACTCAGGAAAGCACTATACTTATGATTACAGATTTATTATAGCATTAGGATATAAATGAGAACTAGCCAAAGGGAGAGACTCATAGTGTAAGATCTGAAAGGGTTACAAAAGTGAAACTTCTGTTGTTCTCGCTGTGTTGAGTCAGGATGTCATACCCTCCAAGCACATCAATGTATGACAATACATATAATATTGCCAACCAGGAAAGTTCACTTGAGCTAGATGTCCAGAGTTTTTATTGAGGTCTCATTATCTAGGCACTAATGACTGAATCACAGGCCTTCAAGCTGAACTCAATCTCCAACCCTGCTTCACTCCCCAGAGGTCAAGAAGTCCTCCAAATGTATCTTGTGATGCTCCCTTAGGCAGCACGTATACAAATGTATCTTGTGATTCAAAACCCCAACTCTCTAGTCACATGGTCTTTGTGGAGTGGCCAGCTCCTACCCTGAGTCATCTTCTTGGTGTCAACTATCCAGGGACCCACCATGAATCATCTAGGTAGGATGAATTATCAGGGCCCACCAGGGATATTACTGGGGAAATTCCAAGAATCTAGAGGCTACCCTTCGGTAACCAAGGACAAAAATCTTTATTTTGCCAGCCATATTCTTTACTCCAAGTAAATGCTTTATAGGTATTTCTTTTTGTTATAACTTTTAAGCCATATGGAAACTGGCACAACGTGGAAGGTGATCATCCAAAAAAATATCTATGGACACCTACCAGGACACTGATTAATGTTGCACTACATCAATCTGGAGCAACAGTGTCTTCATAACATCGAACTGCCCTGTGGAGGAAAACTGTCCCTAGGTTTTTTTCCAAGTTTTTTTTTTTTTCTATTACTCAGACGAGTTAGCTACTGGTCTTCATATTTGTGTAATCGAAATTAATTTGTGTGTTCTTAGAAAATATGCCATTGTTAGCTTTGATTTACAGGCATTCTAGTGAAATCTCTGAGACGTATTTCCCCTTTGCTCAAAACGTTATACTCACAGGTCCATTCAGAGAAGCAGAAACGCTGAACACAAAAATCCGAAAGGCTTTGGGCTCAAACTGAAATTCCAGAGTTAAGTCCTCAAGCCTTTAGTGAAACGTGCTCAGGCCTGGTAGAATTCTCGAAACATTGTAGGTCTTGCCTCTATCGCTAGGCTCGTGGCTCCGTGCGCGCGCGTTAGACCTTCCATGTGGGTCTTTTTGGAGGAAGGGCTTGGAAACCCGGGGGTGGGGGGACTAGAGGCGCAGTGCTGGGATCAGGTGCAAAGCCCCCGAGCGCCCTACGCGCTCCCGGCCTCTCGCTGCGCATGTGCAGCGTCGCAGCGCAGGCATTCTGGGAGATGTATTTTGCAGTCGAAGGCAACGGGCTCCTGCGAGCCCCGCGCGCGCGGCGCCCTCTTCTGCGCATGTGTGCCCTTCCTGTCCTCACCGCAGTGCCCCGGGGGCGGGGGCGAGTCCGGAGGCTCTAAGCACCGCACCCGGTTGGTCTTCGTCTGGGCTGGAGGTGCGCCGAGGCAGTGGGCGCGGGCTCGGGGAGGTGGGGGAAGAACAATAGGATTCAGCAGGACTTTGGAGTAGGCGTGGATCGGGATGTGTCAAAAGCTACCCTCCTCAACCTGGGTCCGTGAGCCCGGAGTGGGCGGGGTCCCGGGACTGCGTTCTTGCTGGTGTCGCGCTTCAGGTGTCGTGCCCGGAGCGCATTCGGCGCATCCAGGGGGGTGCCAGTGCGCGCCAAGTGGTGGACACCAAGGTGAGGAGCGCCCTCCGGGGTGTGGAAAGAGAACCAAGCTTTACTGAAGGTCTGAAATGTTCCAGGTGGAGTGCTACCTGCTTTTTCAAAGGCATCTAACCTTTAACCCTTACAGCAACTCTCTAAGTCAGCTTTTCAAACCATCGGCTGCAACCCAGTAGTGAGTATGGGTGGTGAAATCTGTTTAATGAGCCAAGACTAGTATTGTTATTTGCCAGTACTTTTAGGTCGGATATAACTTACACAGAATGATTTGCACATAATTTACAGAGAACAAAAGTGTAAAATTTGTTGATGCACACATGTAACTACCACCCCCATCAAACATTTTAATCCCCCAGAAAGTTCTGCTCCATTTTAGTCAACTCCTCCCCCCACCTGCTTAAGAACCAACCAGTTTCCAATTTCTATCTCTATAGGTTAGTTTTGCCTTTGTAGAACATCATATGAATGGAATCCTACAGTAAGCAGGCACTTAAAAAAAATAGATAAAATACTGTAAAATAGCACATGTGTATTCCCTTGTGATAAGGATTGTTTTATGAAATTTACTACATATAACTGTATTTTTTTTAAAAGACTATTTATTGGGCATCCATGAACCGGACACTGTTTCTAGTGCTGGGGATACAGTACTGAATATACAGTACTGAATCAAGCTCCCTGCCTTTATGAAATCTTAGTTTTAGTAAGTAGAGACAGTCAGTTAACAATAAGCATAATCATATAGTATATTAGATAGTAAATTATATATTAGAATTTATACACAAAGAAAAAGTAGATCAGGGTAAGGGAAATGGGGGGGATTAAATTTAACTTAGGTAGACAGTGGAGGCCTCCTTGGTGATTTTTGAGTAAAGAGTTGAAGAAGTAGAAGAGTGGGGATGCCTGGGTAACTCAATCTGGTTAAGCATCTGACTCTTGGTTTCTGCTCCGGTCATGATCTCAGGGTCATGAGATGGAGTCCTGTGTCTGGCTCCATGCTCAGCTGGGGGTCTGCTCGAGATTCTCTTCATCTTCCTCTGACCCTTCCTCCCCGCCCCCCCCCCGGTCTATCTCTCTAATAAATAAATCTTCAAAAAAAAGAAAGAAAGAAATAGAAGAGTGTGCTGGGTAGAGGAAACAGCCAGCATGGACACACACACACATTAACATATTAACATTAGGTTCTGTAAAATATGTTTGTTACCTTAATCAAAATATGCTTCTTACCTTAATCTCTGATATAACACAGATATGATTTCTAATTTTACTGAGGCTGGAGAGGTGAGGTTGACTGACTTGCCCAAAGTCAAACAGCCAGAGGTAAATTCAAGCCCAAATATTTTCCTCCAAATCTCCTACTCTTTATATGTCTCCCAACCTAAAACATAGCATTTAACTGACCTCTCCTCCCCCTTAGCTTAAAACACAGGGATCGGCAACTCAGCTCCCCGGGAAAGATTCCAGAAAGACTGTGGCACGAATCTCACGATGTGGACATTATATGTCCAGGGTCTGTTGGTGTCTCTTCCGCAGTTCCTGGGTCCCACTGAGAACCTGTTGCTGGTACATTCTACCTTCAGACTCCAACCTGTCTGTTCCTACAGCCCTGGTTAGAATCCACAGAAGGCATGACTAAATGGTCAGAGAAGGATGTGCACCAACTGCCATTACATATTGATAAACATTTGGCAACATCATTTTTGATGACTGTAAATTACTTTATCTTTGGAGTATATATCTGTTTGTTTTACCAGTTCCTTAATTTGTTCCAATTTTTCAGTATGTTAAGAAGTGCTGCAACAGATGGTCTTGCAGCTAAATCTTAGTGCAAATCTGTGGTTTTTCTCACAATGAGTTCTGGAGGGCCCAGGAGACATTCTCTCACAGAGTGGCTTCCCCTACTGAACTGTTGAGGCAGCTGTGGATGGCTTTGTCACACCAGGGATTCTGGGATCTTCAAGTCATACCTGGTCTCTCATGGCTCCATCTCTCCCCCTACCTCTGTGTTCATAGATCTCTGTCTTCACCCAAAGGCTGCAGAAAATGACCAAGTCCCAGGTGAGTTAGTTTGTTCCGTTCATTATATAGGAACAGTAGTGGAGGACTGTAAAAATGACCATGTGAGCTAAAATCATGCAAAGAAATCTTAATAATCAATGGGATTTTTTATATTGGTTATAGTTGTTCTGTGACCTTTAAAAATGTTGGTTAAAACATTAAATCCTCTTACTGTTGGTCATACAAGTATAGGAAAATGAAAAATAGCAAAACAGATATTTAGTACATTGTTAATTTAAACATTGACAATTAAAATACTTTGTTAAAAAAAACTTATCAAGAGCATTTTGAACAGTGCCGCCTTCTCTTTGTATAACTTGATACCAAGTGAGCATCTTTTCTGTGCCTTGGCAAATTGGATCGGATTCTGATATTTGGTCCTTTGCATCTAGGACAATCAGTTCTGGATGTGTATGGAGTGTTCAGTAAATATTTGCTTAATGACAATGAAAGAATGGCCTAATGAATAATGAATATTCAGTGTAAAATGTTTCACATATGATTTTTGTGTTACCCACAAAATGAAACATAAAACTAGACAAATGGGCATCAAAGCATAGGGCAGGAGAAACAGAATGAGACCAAATTAGTATACTATCACCCAAAATGAAATGGGGCCAAATTTTAAGAAGCATTATCAAATAATGAGCATGCTTTAAACAAGTTGCCATGCTTTTTTTTTTTTTCCATTTTGTGCAGTACTGATGACTTTAGTTGGAATAGGAATGTGTTGTTGCAGGGACCAGTATCATTCAAGGACGTGGCTGTGGATTTCACCCAGGAGGAGTGGCAGTATCTGGACCTTCCCCAGAGGGATCTATACAGGGATGTGATGCTAGAGAACTATATCAACCTCATCTCAGTGGGTGAGGACCATTTCCCAGTGTTGATTGCCATGTGCTTAGTTAACTACCTTACCTTTCTCAGTTGCTCCAAATAATCAGCCCTTTGAAGTACTTTTACAAGTATGGCTCTGGGTCTTAGTAGATTTAAGATTGACAGTCTTTGGGAGGTCTGGCTTCAAGTTTGTTTAAAGACCTCTCTTTTTCAGGTACAAATGGGCACCTTCATCAGGAAGTCCCTGATGAAGTTCAGAGTTCAAAGGACCTGAAGCCCAGGTAGCTAGGTCCAAATCCTCTATCATTTCCCATTGACAGGATATCAAACCACAAAGCCATCTGTGATCCACAAGTTGGAACAAGGTGAAGAACCATGGATGGTGGAGAGAGAAATCCCAAATTGGAACTATGCAGGTGAGTTAGGTAAAGGACTCTGTGGATGGAAGTGAATGAAATTAAGATCACAGTTGATCTGATGGTTACCAGAGCAGAGATAGTGGGAGGATGGCTGAAATAGGTGAAGGGGATTAAGAGTATACTTGTCCTGAGCCCTGAGAAATATACGGAACTGTTGTATCACTATATTGCATACCTGAAACTAATGTAACACTATATGTTTACTGGAATTTAAAAGAAAATTTTTTAAAAGATCACAGTTGATCAGTAAGGGTTGGCATCTTTGAAAAATATGCTTCAGGGCTCTCTTCTTAAAGCCTTTGGCCCTTTGAAAACAACTGGGATGGTTGACATAAGTTCCTTATTTACCTGAATGCCATTTCCATATATCACCTTCCCACATTAATGCTCTTCTCTGCATGGCTATTAGAGAGTGACATTTTCCCTTCCAGGTATATTCTGCCTGTGATTCTTAACCAACTTCATTTAAGACTTTGAGAAGTTTTTTTGCCTTTTTTAAATTTTTGCAAAATATACATACCATAGAATTTACTATTTTTAAGTGTATGGTTCAGCGGCATTAAGTACATTCACATTGATGTGCACCATCCCCACCATCCATCTGCAGAACTCTTTCATCACCACCAGCCGAGACTCTGTACCCGTTAAACTATACCTCCCCGCCCTACCTCCCCTGCTAGCTACTGCTAACCACTACTTTACTTTCTTTGCTCAGAATCTTACCATTCTGGATACCTCATATAAATGGAATCAAACAGTATTTGTCCTTTTATGTCTGATTTATTTTACTTAGTATATCTTCGAAGTTCATCCACGTTGTGGCATGTGATAGAATTTGATTGATTTTAGGGCTGAAGAATAGTCTCTTGTATGTGTATGCCACATTTTGTTTATCCATTTATTTGCAATGAACATTTGAGTTGTTTCTACCTTTGGGCTCCTGTGAATGATGCTTCCAAGAACGTTGGTGTCCAAATTTCTGTTTGAGCCCCTGCTTCCAGTTCTTTTAGGTATACACCCAGAAGTGAATTTGCTGGACCATGTGGTAATTCTGTGTTTACATTTTTAAGGAATTGCTGTGATGTTTCCCACAGCTACCACACAATTTTACATTCGCACCAGCAGTGCACAGAAGTTCCAATTTTTCCACATCCTCACTGACGCTTGTTATTTTTTGTTTTGTTTTGTTTTTCTAGTAGCAATCCTAATGGGTATGAAGTGGTATCTTATGGTTTTGATTTGCACTGAATGACTAGTGATGTTGAGCACATTTTCATGTGTTTTTTGGCCATGTGTGTATCTTCCTAGGAGAGGTGTCCAGTCTAGCCTCTGGGGAGCCAGTGTTGGATAAAGAATAGAAATCTACTCACTTTCTTTAAAGACTGATGGCTCATATGTCAGGAACTGGGTTAGGAAGTTCAGGAGAATTATTGAATTCTGAGCCAGGGAATGACTTTATTGCTCTGGATGTAGGTAGCATAAGTTTAACAGTAGTCAAGTACTGTCAGAGGTTTATAAAATAGATGAAAATGAAGACAGATAGGGTTTTAGATCCAGAGTGAGAAATCTGCTGCTTAGCGTCTCCACATTAATAGAATCCAGAAATTTGGAAAACACGATGTAAAGCAAAAGTGGCAAGCACATAGTTGTCAGTAATAATACGTGTAATAATGGTATCTAACTGACAAAACGTATTATGTGTGAGGCAGTATTCTGAGTACTTTACGTCTATTGACTCATTTAATTCTCATGACAACACTACAAGGTAGGTGCTATTATTATCCCTTTTTTTATAGAAAGGGAAGTTGAGGCCCAAAGAGATCAAGGAACTTGACCTCTGCCACATGTCTAATTAGTGATGGAGGTAGGATTGAAACCCTGGTAATCTGGACTTAGTACCTGTTTTCTTAACTGTGATTCCTCTTCTATATGTGCTAGGTAGAGAAGAAAGGGGGGAGAGTATTTAAAAGTCAGGATTAATGTAGTATCTGTGAACTATTAATAGACTAAGATGACACACTCAGGAGTGAGAATTCAGTAGTTAATCTAACCCTGAGGCATTTGTATTTGGCTTATTCTGTGGCTTATTTCTCTCTTACTGGACACATGGGTTCCTGGGCCTTCACACCCATATAAGAACGAATTACTGTTACGGCTTTCTGAGGCACTGGCTACTGCTTGCAAGTGGGCTCGATGGCTTTGTCAAGTCCGTTTCATGCTGATGGATGACTAGACGAGCTCAGAGACATTGGAAGCAGAGAGACGAGTGAGGATTAAACTAGAGCAATCCAACAATGAGTCGATGAGACACCAGCTCAGATCTCTCTGTTCCTCATCCAATCTCTCCTTTATTTCCTCTGATCACCATTTCAGCCAGTCATTGTAATTCTCTAGATGGGCTCTTCCTATTGACCCCGTAACAGCTGTCCTCCTTTGTTCCTTTTTATTGCACCTTGTAATTATTTTTGTTTTTCTTCCCAGTTTGCAAAGTCCTATTTGCAGACAGCCAGATATATTTGTGTTCTTTGTCATATTCTCTATTTCTGTTTCTACGAATATGATTTTTTTTAAGTTGTGGTTTTCTTACAAAGCTCAGGGGTATAGATTCCATGTAGCCTTGGTATTTCTGTTCATTAGGGATACTAGGCCTTAAAGTAAAGATTCAATCTCACAATAGGGTGAAAAGTTATGAACCATAATACATTAGCAGAAATATTCACAAACAGAGCTAATTATGCTTCCTTATAGAAGAAGTCTGGCAACTTGATAACCCCTTGGAAAGACACCAAGAGAACCAAGAAACATTTTTGAAACATGTTGCATTCATTGACCAGGAAACTGTGACTGGGGAAAAGGGCAACAAATGTCATGCACTTAGAAATATATTTCCTCTGAGCACAGACTTTGTTTCTTCCAAACAAAGACTCCAAAAATATGCCTCCTATGGTAGGAGTTTGAATTATTTAGGCTCATTTAGTGGTAACAGAAGAAAGAATGAATGTAGCGAATGTGGGAAAGCCTTCTTCCAGAAGTCAGACCTCATTATACATAAGAGAACTCATACAGGAGAAAAGCCCTTTGTGTGTACGGAGTGTGGAAAGGCCTTCAGCAAGAAGTCCAACCTTGTTATCCATCTGAGGATCCATACTCAAGAGAAACCTTACGAGTGTACTGAATGTAGAAAATCTTTCGCCCATAAGTCACACCTCATCGAACATCAGAGAATCCACACTGGGGAGAAACCCTATAAATGTGGTGAGTGTGGGAAAGCCTTTTTCCAAAAATCACACCTCAACATTCATCAGAGAACTCATACTGGAGAGAAACCCTATGGGTGCGATGAATGTGGGAGAGCCTTCAGCATGAAGTCACACCTCTTTGTACATCAGAGAATACACACAGGAGAGAAACCTTATGTGTGTACCAGGTGTGAGAAAGCTTTCAGTGAAGTGTCATGCCTTATGAGACATCAGAAAATCCATACTGGGGAGAAACCTTATGAATGTAATGAGTGTAAAAAAGCCTTTTCTGAGAAGTCTGACCTCATTATACATCACAGAACTCACACAGGAGAAAAGCCCTACAAATGCAATCAATGTGGAAAAGCCTTCAGACATAGCTCAGCCTTCTGTCGACATAAAAGGACTCATCAAGAAAAAATTCCTTAAAAGAAACTAATACGGGAATATCTACAAATAAAAGCCTCAGTAGAAATCAAATCTTAGTATGTATCAAGAAGTCAAGCCTATTCAACATATTTTTAAAGTAGGTAGCTATGTTTTTGTAGAAATCGTATTCCATATGTGATGCCAAAGCATTTCTCAAAGATATTACAGAAAGTACCCCTCGTTGAAGGATAAACGCTCACTATGGCCTACAAAGACCTTTGGAATATTAGTAAGTGGACTAGTCAGAACAAAATTAGAAAAGCATATGTGGACAATTTGCAAAGTATGAAAGCATTATAGTCCTGGTTGTATTATAATATGTTATACGCCACATAACATAAATCATATATTGGAATTGTATATTTGAAGTTAACATAAATATGAATATAAAATAAGTATTACATGTACAATGCCATCTACCAAGATCTTCCACATTGAATAATACCATTTTTCTTCTATTTAACAGAAAATATATCATTCAAGAAGAATTTAAAACTAATATTATATGTCAACTATACTTCAATTAAAAAGATTCTAAAGTGTAAAATTAACTTTTTTTCCTGTTCATTGCTAGTACATGTGTGTGTATGTATACACACATATATATGACTTCTGCTCATTTTGATCAATGAAAGAATATGAAAAGGTGTTGTTGTTGTTCATATGTACATACGACATAGATATATGAGAATGAGCGAAAGAAAATAGCCATGGCTTCTTACGACATTCACTATGATTTAAATAATTGTTTTTGGTGACTAAATTACCCTCTTCTTACATACTGTTATTGTCTTCACTAATTAAAGCCCTAATGCCCAGTACCTTAGAGTGTGACTGTATTTGGAGATAGGGCCTCTAAAGCACAATGAAGTTAAAATGAGGCCATTAGGCTGGCCCCTACTCCAATCTGACTGGTGTCCTTATAAGAAGAGGAGATTAGGACACTAGGGATGCAGGTGACAGAGGAAAGACCCTGTGAAGAGGCAGCAGGAGGGTAGCCTCAGAGGAAACCAACTGTGCTGGCACCTTGATCTTGGACTCCCAGCCTCCAGAAGTGTGAGAAAATAAATTTCTGTTTCTTAAGCTACCCAGTTTATGACATTTTGTTATGGCAGCCCTAGCCCAAGCTCTAGCCCTAATACATACACTACTGCTCTTTTTCACTGGATTACTTCATAAAGCTGAAGATACAAATTATAAGTACTCCATAGCCCAACAATATGTTTGGGGGTTCATTTTACTGTGCACCATTTCCGTCTATTTGGCATTTCCTAATTCACCTTGTGATAGAATAGTAAGAAATACTTTAATAAGGATTTTACAATTCAGAAATGTAGGGACTTTTTTCAGAGAGAATCATTCATTTTTATTTTATATTTTTAAGATTTTATTTATTTGGCAGAGAGAGAGCGCACAACAGGGGGAGCAGCAGAGGGAGAGGGAGAAGCAGGCTTCCCGCTGAGCAGGGAGCACGACGTGGGGCTTGATCCCAGGACCCTGAGATCATGACCTGAGCCGAAGGCAGATGCTTAACCAGCTGAGCCACCCAGGCACCCCAGAGAATCCTTCATTTTTTAAAATAAAATTTGCGGAGATATCCTGCAAATTTACATATGACTATCTACGGCATTAGAAATCAACTTGTTCCTTATTTATTAATTCAAGATGGAACTTCATTCTTCGGAAGTGAGTTTTAATAGAGATTTAGGAATACAGACAGGAAACATACAAGAGTTGGTGTGAGAGGTCTCGTTCTGGAGCCAGCTAGATCTAGATTCTGGATTTGCTTTGAGCCTCGTGTTCTCTTCTGTGAATTAGAATCGTGCTATGATTTCTTGGGTTATTGCCAGGATTATACAATATAATATATGTATGGTCCTCATAAGATGTTAGCTATTTTTGTATTTTCCAAGGGTATAATTGGAGTTCCCATTGTAATTAAACAGTTAAGGAAACAGTTCACTGTGATCAGTGCTTTGATGTAGGGAGATTGGCCTGTGGGGGTTGCATGCATCATTCTGTTTCATTCTCACAAGGGTATAGGGCTGGAATCACTGCCCTGCATCTTTCCTGTATTAAGCTACTTTGTTTAGAGCTTGCTCCTAGAAGTGTACTGCTAATGTAACAAAAACTAAAAGAGGTAACATTCGCCAAATCCTGGGGCAGTGAGAAAACCGATGTTAGAGTCTGGAAAGATGGTGACAAACTGGCAAAACATATGGTAAAATTGTCTCCTCTACATAAGCCGACTGTGTGACACCTCTAGAAGATACTAGAAAACAGAATATTGGCAATATTTGCTGATTGATCTTAGCTGTCTTTGGCAAACTATTACAAGAAAGAGATAAACTTGGGCAAAATTAATGATTGACCAGCCAAAATGAAAGCAAATAGAGTCCAGACATTTGGAGTCTTACAGAGTTAAAGAAAAACCAACTATTCTAGATTTCAAATGACAAGAGAATGATTTAAAAGACTTTATTTTCTTTAAATAGGCCCCACGCGCAGCGTGGAGCCCAACATGGGGCTTGAACTTACAATCCCGAAATCAAGACCTCAGCCGAGATCAACAGTTGGGCGCTCAACTGACTGAGCCAACCAAGCGCCCCTAAAAGACTTTAAATATCAACAACCTGATAAACCTTTTCAGTGAAATAAAGGGACTCAGAAAAAAAAGATCCTATTAAGGGGCTAAAATCTCATTCAAGCCTGTCATCCTCAAAGGAGAGCCTCATCTGCCACTCTGGCTGCATATTAAGAAGCTCAATTTTAGTCAGCTGCAGCTGAGAAGACTGGGGCTTCCATGCCCAACCTAGCTCCTGCCTTATACAGCAGAGGCTTTACCCAAGGCAAGGAAGGCCAAGAGTCCTGGGGCCCTGATCCCACCCCACCCCCCATACTCTAGTTTGTAGGGCAGATGTTTCATGCTAGGGGGCAGGATGAAAGGACAGCAAGCTATCATTCTCCCAGGTCCCACTTATAGAGCAGAGGTTCTATCCTGGAAGGAGTGACTCAAAAAGACCTTGGGCTCCCATTTCTCCTCCAAAATCCCACTTGTAGGGTGGAGTTTCTATGCAAGAGGAGAAGCCAAGAAGTTTCTTCAACTCCACTTGTAGGATAGATGTGTCACTCCAGGAAAAATAGGCTGCCCCTTCTACCTCCTCTATTGATCTGATGCAGTAAATGAGACACCTGTCCAGAGGGAGAAGAGGAAGGGAGGGCTGGAGCTCCACAGCTCCATGGAAGGAGCTGCCTTTATTTGCTACACAGTGGGGGGAACGCATGACTTAGGCATTGGTGAACTTAGAGACCTTAGTTGTAAGCGATTATAATTCTAATAGTTCTATAAAACAACAACAAATGAAACAGCAGGCCATCCAGAAGTTTAACAGAAAGAATCAGGGAAATAGCTAAAAAGTGCCCTGTAAGATCGTAGTTATAATAATCCATCTGGAAAGCTGTGCACATGTCTAGGTATCACACACATATCGAGGACCAACCGGAGCAGGCACTTGAAAGGCACTAGTCACTCTTAGACATGGGGCAGGCTTGAAGGAATTCCCAAGTCATACACAGATCCATGAACAAGGAGTGGAAGCCTTACTGGCTCAAGGGGCCTAAGCACAGCCTCTCACCGATCACTGGCTAAACATTACGCTTTTTTGAGCCTGGGTGACTCCTGGGAAGCACATGGGGAAACTGAGCACTGACATCAGAGGCTACACACTGTTGGGGAAAATAGACTCCATGGAAATTAGTCCAGGGAAGCCATGAAGCCAACTAATAAAATTAACAAAACTGAGCAACATCAATGATCCCTGAGAGGGATGTATCATAATCCAAAGTTGCAACACTGTATTATCTCAAAAACTATGAGAGATGCAGAGAAACAGAGTATTATCACCTTCAATACAGGAAAAGTAGTGGCAATAGAAACGACTTTGAGGAGGCCCAAATTATGAACTCATATGGCAAAGACTCCAAAAAAGCTATTATAGTTTCAAAAAGCTAAAGGAAATTACGTTTATGACAGTAACTCATCAAATAGAGACTATCAGTAGGTAAACATTATTTGAAAGAGCCAAGTGGAAATTCTGGCATTGAGAGGTAACAGTACCTGAAATGACGAGTCACTATAGGGGCTCAACAGTAGATTTAAGTTGGCAGAAGAATCAGTAAATTTGAAGCTAGATTGTTAGTATACATTCTGAGAACAGAAAAAGAATGAAGAATAATTAACTGAGCAGCCTTCTGATTTCTTGTCTGACACGGAATAGTCTTGGAGTTATCAATCCCATTTTTTAAAACAAGAAAAACAATCTGAACAAACTGGAAACCAACAACTCTTCTTGGATCTTGCAAAGAATTGAGGTCACAGGACAAACCACTGCTGTGAATACTAGCAAGGAAGGCAGACACTGGGAGGTTAGAGGGCAGGATGGCTAAGGGCTATAGAACGTGTTTCCCAGGGGATGGTGACCCGTGTCTGTGCTTTCACTGAAACCCTTGCATGCTATGCTTTGAATGCGTGAATTGTATGATATACAAACTATATCTCCATAAATATGCTTTCAAAAATTGAGTTGCTGGGTCTGTAACATAAAGAGATATAATATTACAATACAAAGGAGAGGAGAAGAAAAGTTATGGGGAAGTAAGGAAGTATTAAGTAAGTGTGTGTGTCTTGTCTTCTCTTGGTTTCTTCAAAAGATGTAAAATTATGTAAAGCAACAATTATAACACTGTATTGTTGGGTTTTAATATATAGAGACATGACAACAATAGCATAAAGTGAGGGGTGGGGCAGATGTTCTATATATCTTGGAATTAAGATTAATCTGAAGGATATTATGACAAATTAAGAGATACTGTCTAAGCCCTAGAACAACCACTGAGGAAATAACAAATAGTTTAAAAATCAGTAGAAACTCTGCCCTCAAGAATGGAGAGCATAGGGCGCCTGGGTGGCTCGGTTGGTTAAGCGACTGCGTTTGGCTCAGGTCATGATCCTGGAGTCCTGGGATCGAGTCCCACATCAGGCTCCCGGCTCAGCGGGGAGTCTGCTTCTCCCTCTGACCCTCTCCCCTTTCATGCTGTTTTTCTCTCTCTCTCTCAAATAAATAAATAAATAAAATCTTAAAAAAAAAGAAAGAAAACAGAATGGAGAGCACAGCTTTTCTGTCCTGAAGTGTGTGCTCTGATAGCTCCAAAGTGGACAGTGTAGAAAGAGAGGGGGAAAGAGTAACTTCACAGTGGAGAAATGGGACAAACATTATCTCAGATGATCAGTGTTGATACCAACACTGCTAAGTCAGGCTGGCAGCGGGCACCCTTGCTATAATATGATGAAACGGTACTTTGCCTCTGTCATCTTCCTCCCTAAAAACACACAACTGCAGTCTAAGCATGTGAAAAATATCAGAAAAATCCCAATAGAGGGGCATTTCACAAAGTACCTGACCCAGTCCTTCTCGAAACCGTCAAGATTCTAAAAACAAGGAAAGTCAGAGAAACTGCCTCAGCAAGAGGAGCCTGAGGGGACATGATGACTAAATGTAATGTAGTATCCTGGAGGGAATCCTGGAACAGAAAAAGGACATCCGATAAAAGCTAAAGAAATCCGAGTAAAGCATGGACTTCAATTAATAATGTATCAACATTGGTTCATTTATTCTAACAAAAGTTCCGTAGAATGTAATCTGTTAATAAAAGGGAAACTGCTTAAAATAATAGAATCAACAGTATATATAATCTTGACTATCAGTCTACATGCTAGAGAATCCACAAATGGTATCCACCACAAATGGAATCATCCACTAGAAGTTCTTGAGAAAGCCCTGTGAAGTGGAACGAAATTTGTAACCAACAAGGCAGGGTAAGAGGCTTCTGGCCCCCTTCCTTTTTCCTTAATAGAAATTACTTGGGAAGCATCCTGACACCTCCCCATACACAGGGCATGATGGAAAAAGACAGTTGGCAGGATTGGGGGGGAGTGCAGGGGAAATGGGGCAGGGTAGGTACCATACATCTGGGATTGGAGTGATTTTGAAACATTTTTGAAGCCGAGGGTCTTACCGTCTGTTCACCTCACAGAACAGCAAATTCCTTTGGTAAGAAAATTCCCAGGGTAAGAAACCCTGATGAAAGACCAGACCTCCATCTCTTTCTCTCCCAGGGGACTGGTTTTCCTTTCCTGGTTGGCTGCAAGACAGAATTCTGCTGGGTCCTCTCCTCTTCCAGGGAGTTATACCATCATCCAGCATTGGCCCTTGAGAAGAGTCACCGTCTTGTATTCTAAGATGGGTTCCTTGTAAGAGGACATATTGACCACTCCATCCATGTTTGCATCTTTCTCCACAAACTCATCTGAGCCTAGTGGCCAGTACACTATGTCTCTTTCTAAAAAAACTTAGCCAGGGTAGTTTTTCAATGTCCTTTCTCCTCACTGGAACTTGCCTGCCTTATTGAGCATAAGGATGGTTTTTGTGGCTGTCTTCTCCTTATAAGGTAGGGCACATAGACCCACGGGTGGGCTGTGTTTACTTTCTTGAAGAAGATATCACTTGGCTTAGGAATACCCGCCAGCCATGTCTGAAATCCCAGAAACAGGAGACCAGAGAAGAGGGTGAGGCTGCCTGTAACTGCCTTGACAACTAAACCACCAATGGATTAGAATCTTAAAACCATAGCACCATGGAAACAGAGTCACAGAATTTTGGATCCAGGTGGTACTAGAGAGCTCACGTAATCTAACAATTTAACAACAACAAAAAAATTATCACTTACCTGATTAGAAGTTTTTAGCCATGTGGCTTATTTTCTTGAAACTGAACACACAGGACAAGAATAGTAGTATCTTCTTGGTTGCCTGATGAAAGCATAAAATAAACCCAAAACCCTGACGTACCAGAAGCTATGGGAAAAAGAAAGATAATGAGGAGAGTCAGAAACATTTACTGGATCAGGGTTTGAAGGTGTTGAAAGTGGAGAATGGAAGGTGCATGAGGTGGGGTGGAGAGATCAAGACTGCTATTTCCCTTATCTCTTCCCTTGAAATTTCTTTATTATTAAGACTTTCATTCACCTGCCTTTGGTTTTAACATATAAGGTACAAACTTTAACACAGAGGTGAATGCTGCTACTTCTGAAATCAAGTTCTTATAATCTTCAGTCTATTGACAGTTAACCTGGCATATCTTTGTAACCTTGCATAAGACAATAGATACTTAAATATTACACCAAAAGCATAAGCAAAAAAGTAAAAAAAAAAAGATGAATTGGTTATTATCAAAATTTAAAAATTTTGTGCTTCAGAGGACACTATCAAGAAACCAAATAGATATGGGACAAAATTTTGGAAAATTATGTATATGATAAGGGACTTGTATCTAGAATATATAGAATTCCTATTGAAAAGAAAAATGACCCAACTTAAAAGTAGATATAGGAGGGGCACCCGGGCGGCTCAGTTGGTAAGCTTCTGACTCTTGATTTCGGCTCAGGTCATGATCTCGGGGTCATGAGATCAA
This sequence comes from Mirounga leonina, assembly GCF_011800145.1. Taxonomy (NCBI): domain Eukaryota; kingdom Metazoa; phylum Chordata; class Mammalia; order Carnivora; family Phocidae; genus Mirounga; species Mirounga leonina. The sequence goes on from NW_023270921.1 coordinate 6,541,172, forward strand.
GCCCTGCATCAGGCTCTGCACTGGGCATGGATCTTGCCTAAGATGCTCTCTCTCCCTCTCCCTCTGCTTCCCCCCCACCCAACTCACGTATATGCTCTCTCTCTTAAAAAAAAAAAAAAAAAAAAGTAGATACAGGATCTGAATAGATGTTTTTCCAGAGAAGATATACAGATGACCAATAAGCCCATGAAAAGATGCTGAACACCATTAGCCATCAGGAAAATACAAAGCAAAGCCACAATGAGATACCACCTCACACCCCCTAGTGTGTCCATAATTGAAAAAATGGGCAAGGGGCCCCTGGGTGCCTCAGTTGGTAAAGCGACTGCCTTCGGCTCAGGTCATGATCCCGGAGTCCTGGGATCGAGTCCCGCATCGGGCTCCCTGCTCAGCGAGGAGCCTGCTTCTCCCTCTGACCCTTCCCCACTCATGTACTCTCTCTCTCTCTCTCATTCTCGCTCTCTCAAAATAAATAAATAAATCTTTAAAAAAAAAAAAAAGAAAAAATGGGCAAGAGCAAATGTTGGAGAGGATGTATAGAAACTGGAACCCTCATATACTTCTTTGCTGATGGAACTGTAAAAAAGCAGCTGCTTTGGAAAACAGTCTGATAGTTCCTCAAAAGATGAATTGCACTCGTAGGTATCTACTCAAGAGAAATGGAAACATACGCCCACACAAAAACCTGTACACCAATGTTCATAGCAGCATTATTCATAATAGCCAAAAAGTGAAAAGAGCCTAACTGTCCACAAACTGATGAATGATAAAGAAAAGCTGGCATGTCCATATGATGGAATATTATTTGGCCATGAAAAGAGGTAAACTACTAATACATGACACAAGGATGAACCTTGAAAACACTATGCTAAGTGAAACAAGGATCACACATTGCAATATTCCATTTATATTAAATGTCTAGATTAGGAAGATTCAGGGTCAAAGTATATTGGTGGTGGTCTAGAGATGGGAAGGTTGGGGAGATATGGGGAGTGACTGCTAATGGGTACAGAGTTTTGGGGGGGTGATGAAAATATTCTAAAAATGATAATGGTGATGGTTGCACCAAGGATGTGAATTATATCTCAAACTGTTATATATAAAAATGAAACC